>NW_028126268.1:600000-751944 GCF_965194825.1 Balaenoptera physalus | reverse complement strand
CTAGACCCACAGCTGGATGAGACATAAGGGTGGACACTCTTGGGGCTGAGAGGTTTGGTGAGGTTGGGTGAGCAAACGCAGACCCTTTAAAGTAATACTGCGTGCTACCCATCGCATGGGTCCCAAATCTCCAGGTTCAAGGGCATCTTCCTACATCGAAAACATGCATGAGAAACCCAGAAGATGGTACACCGTGTGATGGGGAAAGGTTTCTAAAACGCACCTCATTTCTCATCTCCTTGTGCTCGGGTTCGCCATTCCAGCCACTTTACTAGCAATCTCCCTACTTGGAGCATCAGCACCTTTAACCTCCTGTTCCGTACAGGTTGCAATTTGTCCTGAGGATGAACGGGAAGATGGGGAACCAATGAGAGACTAGCTCTTGGTGTTGGGACAGGCACAGGTCACTCTATTTTCCCATCAGGAAGAAGAATTAACCACAGGCTCAGCCTGCCCCCCAGAACCAGAACAGGGCCTGAAGCCATCCTGCGCTTTTGCGGCCGGCTCCCAAAAAAGCGACTTGTAAAATGGAGCTTCAGGGCACTGCAATTCACAAACCTGCAGAGTTATAAATGATAACTCTCGTCCACAAATATATTGAGGGAAGGCAAAGAAGAGGATTTGAAATCAAGGCAGAATTGCAGGAAACAGATTTCAGGAGGTAGATTCGAATCGCCTTTAAAGCACATGAAAAGCGGCAAAACGTTGACAATGATGCCCTTGGCCAAAAAGGGCGTATGCGTTTTTTCCTGAATATATTCAGGAAAAAACGCATACGCCCTTTTTGGCCAACCAAGCAACCTGGAAAGGCAAATCAGCGCTACAAAGAAGTCTCGCTTCCCATCGGTCAAAAGGGCCATGCTGAAAAAAGTGTCAAAACCAGAAATGCAGGACAGGCCATGGAGAAATGGGAGCCTTGCTACACTGATGGGCGGGATGTACATTGCCAACAGCCACTCTGGAGAAGTGTACGGTGGGTCCTGAAACATCTAAAAAACACAGCTTAGAGAGCATAGGGCACTTCCACGCATGGGGGGATAAAGCGGGAAAATTGAAAATCAGCAAGACACAAGCACCCCAAAGTTTAGGGCTGCTCTGTTGACAAGGACCTCCACTTCATTCCACCTTAAATATCCCAGGAAAGCGAAAAATGGATAAAAAATTTGTTGTCCTTATGTACAATGGAATATCACTCAGCCATGAAATCAATGTCATAAGGCTAGTAGCAGCATGATGAGTGGATTTAGGTAAGACGACTCTAAGTGAAATAAGTCACACAGAAAAGGACACTTCTCATAAGGTGTCACTTATAGAGGGAATGTAAAAACCGTTACACTTGAACTGAATTACAAAACAGAACAGAGTCACACATGCAGAAAACACACTATGGCTGCTTAACTGGAAAGGTGAGGTGGGGTGATACATAAAACAAGAGTTTCAAATTAGCTCAGATACCGTTCCATAAACCCAATATGTAATAGACAAGACCTACTCCTTGCTCAGAGAACTGGACTCAACACGCCCGATTCACCGCACAAGAATATATCTGACTATTAATAATCTTAAAACCTATGTATTGATATCTCTCTGTTAGTGTGTCAAGTGGGTGTAAAGCGGCATAAACACAGCCGTGAAAAGCAGCTAAACCCCATTATAAAAATAAATTACTTTTAAAAACCCATGAAACAAAGACAGGGAAAGAGAGAGAAATTCTTACACAATTCGTTCAGGGGCTGTGATGCAACCTGGATTGACCATATCTAGACCCACAGCTGGATGAGACATAAGGGTGGACACTCTTGGGGCTGAGAGGTTTGGTGAGGTTGGGTGAGCAAACGCAGACCCTTTAAAGTAATACTGCGTGCTACCCATCGCATGGGTCCCAAATCTCCAGGTTCAAGGGGATCTTCCTACATCGAAAACATGCATGAGAAACCCAGAAGATGGTACACCGTGTGATGGGGAAAGGTTTCTAAAACGCACCTCATTTCTCATCTCCTTGTGCTCGGGTTCGCCATTCCAGCCACTTTACTAGCAATCTCCCTACTTGGAGCATCAGCACCTTTAACCTCCTGTTCCGTACAGGTTGCAATTTGTCCTGAGGATGAACGGGAAGACGGGGAACCAATGAGAGACTAGCTCTTGGTGTTGGGACAGGCACAGGTCACTCTATTTTCCCATCAGGAAGAAGAATTAACCACAGGCTCAGCCTGCCCCCCGGAACCAGAACAGGGCCTGAAGCCATCCTGCGCTTTTGCGGCCGGCTCCCAAAAAAGCGACTTGTAAAATGGAGCTTCAGGGCACTGCAATTCACAAACCTGCAGAGTTATAAATGATAACTCTCGTCCACAAATATATTGCGGGAAGGCAAAGAAGAGGATTTGAAATCAAGGCAGAATTGCAGGAAACAGATTTCAGGAGGTAGATTCGAATCGCCTTTAAAGCACATGAAAAGCGGCAAAAGGTTGACAATGATGCCCTTGGCCAAAAAGGGCGTATGCGTTTTTTCCTGAATATATTCAGGAAAAAACGCATACGCCCTTTTTGGCCAACCAAGCAACCTGGAAAGGCAAATCAGCGCTACAAAGAAGTCTCGCTTCCCATCGGTCAAAAGGGCCATGCTGAAAAAAGTGTCAAAACCAGAAATGCAGGACAGGCCATGGAGAAATGGGAGCCTTGCTACACTGATGGGCGGGATGTAAATTGCCAACAGCCACTCTGGAGAAGTGTACGGTGTGTCCTGAAACATCTAAAAAACACAGCTTAGAGAGCATAGGGCACTTCCACGCATGGGGGGATAAAGTGGGAAAATTGAAAATCAGCAAGACACAAGCACCCCAAAGTTTAGGGCTGCTCTGTTGACAAGGACCTCCACTTCATTCCACCTTAAATATCCCAGGAAAGCGAAAAATGGATAAAAAAGTTGTGGTCCTTATGTACAATGGAATATCACTCAGCCATGAAATCAATGTCATAAGGCTAGTAGCAGCATGATGAGTGGATTTAGGTAAGACGACTCTAAGTGAAATAAGTCACACAGAAAAGGACACTTCTCATAAGGTGTCACTTATAGAGGGAATGTAAAAACCGTTACACTTGAACTGAATTACAAAACAGAACAGAGTCACACATGCAGAAAACACACTATGGCTGCTTAACGGGAAAGGTGAGGTGGGGTGATACATAAAACAAGAGTTTCAAATTAGCTCAGATACCGTTCCATAAACCCAATATGTAATAGACAAGACCTACTCCTTGCTCAGAGAACTGGACTCAACACGCCCGATTCACCGCACAAGAATATATCTGACCAGTAATAATCTTAAAACCTATGTATTGATATCTCTCTGTTAGTGTGTCAAGTGGGTGTAAAGCGGCATAAACACA
Source organism: Balaenoptera physalus (assembly GCF_965194825.1). Taxonomy (NCBI): domain Eukaryota; kingdom Metazoa; phylum Chordata; class Mammalia; order Artiodactyla; family Balaenopteridae; genus Balaenoptera; species Balaenoptera physalus. The sequence goes on along the minus strand of NW_028126268.1, from coordinate 748,557 downwards.
GCCGTGAAAAGCAGCTAAACCCCATTATAAAAATAAATTACTTTTAAAAACCCATGAAACAAAGACAGGGAAAGAGAGAGAAATTCTTACACAATTCGTTCAGGGGCTGTGATGCAACCTGGATTGACCATATCTAGACCCACAGCTGGATGAGACATAAGGGTGGACACTCTTGGGGCTGAGAGGTTTGGTGAGGTTGGGTGAGCAAACGCAGACCCTTTAAAGTAATACTGCGTGCTACCCATCGCATGGGTCCCAAATCTCCAGGTTCAAGGGCATCTTCCTACATCGAAAACATGCATGAGAAACCCAGAAGATGGTACACCGTGTGATGGGGAAAGGTTTCTAAAACGCACCTCATTTCTCATCTCCTTGTGCTCGGGTTCGCCATTCCAGCCACTTTACTAGCAATCTCCCTACTTGGAGCATCAGCACCTTTAACCTCCTGTTCCATACAGGTTGCAATTTGTCCTGAGGATGAACGGGAAGACGGGGAACCAATGAGAGACTAGCTCTTGGTGTTGGGACAGGCACAGGTCACTCTATTTTCCCATCAGGAAGAAGAATTAACCACAGGCTCAGCCTGCCCCCCAGAACCAGAACAGGGCCTGAAGCCATCCTGCGCTTTTGCGGCCGGCTCCCAAAAAAGCGACTTGTAAAATGGAGCTTCAGGGCACTGCAATTCACAAACCTGCAGAGTTATAAATGATAACTCTCGTCCACAAATATATTGAGGGAAGGCAAAGAAGAGGATTTGAAATCAAGGCAGAATTACAGGAAACAGATTTCAGGAGGTAGATTCGAATCGCCTTTAAAGCACATGAAAAGCGGCAAAACGTTGACAATGATGCCCTTGGCCAAAAAGGGCGTATGCGTTTTTTCCTGAATATATTCAGGAAAAAACGCATACGCCCTTTTTGGCCAACCAAGCAACCTGGAAAGGCAAATCAGCGCTACAAAGAAGTCTCGCTTCCCATCGGTCAAAAGGGCCATGCTGAAAAAAGTGTCAAAACCAGAAATGCAGGACAGGCCATGGAGAAATGGGAGCCTTGCTACACTGATGGGCGGGATGTAAATTGCCAACAGCCACTCTGGAGAAGTGTACGGTGTGTCCTGAAACATCTAAAAAACACAGCTTAGAGAGCATAGGGCACTTCCACGCATGGGGGGATAAAGTGGGAAAATTGAAAATCAGCAAGACACAAGCACCCCAAAGTTTAGGGCTGCTCTGTTGACAAGGACCTCCACTTCATTCCACCTTAAATATCCCAGGAAAGCGAAAAATGGATAAAAAAGTTGTGGTCCTTATGTACAATGGAATATCACTCAGCCATGAAATCAATGTCATAAGGCTAGTAGCAGCATGATGAGTGGATTTAGGTATGACGATTCTAAGTGAAATAAGTCACACAGAAAAGGACACTTCTCATAAGGTGTCACTTATAGAGGGAATGTAAAAACCGTTACACTTGAACTGAATTACAAAACAGAACAGAGTCACACATGCAGAAAACACACTATGGCTGCTTAACGGGAAAGGTGAGGTGGGGTGATACATAAAACAAGAGTTTCAAATGAGCTCAGGTACCGTTCCATAAACCCAATATGTAATAGACAAGACCTACTCCTTGCTCAGAGAACTGGACTCAACACGCCCGATTCACCGCACAAGAATATATCTGACTAGTAATAATCTTAAAACCTATGTACTGATATCTCTCTGTTAGTGTGTCAAGTGGATGTAAAGCGGCATAAACACAGCCGTGAAAAGCAGCTAAACCCCATTATAAAAATAAATTACTTTTAAAAACCCATGAAACAAAGACAGGGAAAGAGAGAGAAATTCTTACACAATTCGTTCAGGGGCTGTGATGCAACCTGGATTGACCATATCTAGACCCACAGCTGGATGAGACATAAGGGTGGACACTCTTGGGGCTGAGAGGTTTGGTGAGGTTGGGTGAGCAAACGCAGACCCTTTAAAGTAATACTGCGTGCTACCCATCGCATGGGTCCCAAATCTCCAGGTTCAAGGGCATCTTCCTACATCGAAAACATGCATGAGAAACCCAGAAGATGGTACACCGTGTGATGGGGAAAGGTTTCTAAAACGCACCTCATTTCTCATCTCCTTGTGCTCGGGTTCGCCATTCCAGCCACTTTACTAGCAATCTCCCTACTTGGAGCATCAGCACCTTTAACCTCCTGTTCCGTACAGGTTGCAATTTGTCCCCAGGATGAACGGGAAGACGGGGAACCAATGAGAGACTAGCTCTTGGTGTTGGGACAGGCACAGGTCACTCTATTTTCCCATCAGGAAGAAGAATTAACCACAGGCTCAGCCTGCCCCCCAGAACCAGAACAGGGCCTGAAGCCATCCTGCGCTTTTGCGGCCGGCTCCCAAAAAAGCGACTTGTAAAATGGAGCTTCAGGGCACTGCAATTCACAAACCTGCAGAGTTATAAATGATAACTCTCGTCCACAAATATATTGAGGGAAGGCAAAGAAGAGGATTTGAAATCAAGGCAGAATTACAGGAAACAGATTTCAGGAGGTAGATTCGAATCGCCTTTAAAGCACATGAAAAGCGGCAAAACGTTGACAATGATGCCCTTGGCCAAAAAGGGCGTATGCGTTTTTTCCTGAATATATTCAGGAAAAAACGCATACGCCCTTTTTGGCCAACCAAGCAACCTGGAAAGGCAAATAAGCGCTACAAAGAAGTCTCGCTTCCCATCGGTCAAAAGGGCCATGCTGAAAAAAGTGTCAAAACCAGAAATGCAGGACAGGCCATGGAGAAATGGGAGCCTTGCTACACTGATGGGCGGGATGTAAATTGCCAACAGCCACTCTGGAGAAGTGTACGGTGTGTCCTGAAACATCTAAAAAACACAGCTTAGAGAGCATAGGGCACTTCCACGCATGGGGGGATAAAGTGGGAAAATTGAAAATCAGCAAGACACAAGCACCCCAAAGTTTAGGGCTGCTCTGTTGACAAGGACCTCCACTTCATTCCACCTTAAATATCCCAGGAAAGCGAAAAATGGATAAAAAAGTTGTGGTCCTTATGTACAATGGAATATCACTCAGCCATGAAATCAATGTCATAAGGCTAGTAGCAGCATGATGAGTGGATTTAGGTAAGACGATTCTAAGTGAAATAAGTCACACAGAAAAGGACACTTCTCATAAGGTGTCACTTATACAGGGAATGTAAAAACCGTTACACTTGAACTGAATTACAAAACAGAACAGAGTCACACGTGCAGAAAACACACTATGGCTGCTTAACGGGAAAGGTGAGGTGGGGTGATACATAAAACAAGAGTTTCAAATTAGCTCAGATACCGTTCCATAAACCCAATATGTAATAGACAAGACCTACTCCTTGCTCAGAGAACTGGACTCAACACGCCCGATTCACCGCACAAGAATATATCTGACTAGTAATAATCTTAAAACCTATGTATTGATATCTCTCTGTTAGTGTGTCAAGTGGGTGTAAAGCGGCATAAACACAGCCGTGAAAAGCAGCTAAACCCCATTATAAAAATAAATTACTTTTAAAAACCCATGAAACAAAGACAGGGAAAGAGAGAGAAATTCTTACACAATTCGTTCAGGGGCTGTGATGCAACCTGGATTGACCATATCTAGACCCACAGCTGGATGAGACATAAGGGTGGACACTCTTGGGGCTGAGAGGTTTGGTGAGGTTGGGTGAGCAAACGCAGACCCTTTAAAGTAATACTGCGTGCTACCCATCGCATGGGTCCCAAATCTCCAGGTTCAAGGGCATCTTCCTACATCGAAAACATGCATGAGAAACCCAGAAGATGGTACACCGTGTGATGGGGAAAGGTTTCTAAAACGCACCTCATTTCTCATCTCCTTGTGCTCGGGTTCGCCATTCCAGCCACTTTACTAGCAATCTCCCTACTTGGAGCATCAGCACCTTTAACCTCCTGTTCCGTACAGGTTGCAATTTGTCCCCAGGATGAACGGGAAGACGGGGAACCAATGAGAGACTAGCTCTTGGTGTTGGGACAGGCACAGGTCACTCTATTTTCCCATCAGGAAGAAGAATTAACCACAGGCTCAGCCTGCCCCCCAGAACCAGAACAGGGCCTGAAGCCATCCTGCGCTTTTGCGGCCGGCTCCCAAAAAAGCGACTTGTAAAATGGAGCTTCAGGGCACTGCAATTCACAAACCTGCAGAGTTATAAATGATAACTCTCGTCCACAAATATATTGAGGGAAGGCAAAGAAGAGGATTTGAAATCAAGGCAGAATTACAGGAAACAGATTTCAGGAGGTAGATTCGAATCGCCTTTAAAGCACATGAAAAGCGGCAAAACGTTGACAATGATGCCCTTGGCCAAAAAGGGCGTATGCGTTTTTTCCTGAATATATTCAGGAAAAAACGCATACGCCCTTTTTGGCCAACCAAGCAACCTGGAAAGGCAAATCAGCGCTACAAAGAAGTCTCGCTTCCCATCGGTCAAAAGGGCCATGCTGAAAAAAGTGTCAAAACCAGAAATGCAGGACAGGCCATGGAGAAATGGGAGCCTTGCTACACTGATGGGCGGGATGTAAATTGCCAACAGCCACTCTGGAGAAGTGTACGGTGTGTCCTGAAACATCTAAAAAACACAGCTTAGAGAGCATAGGGCACTTCCACGCATGGGGGGATAAAGTGGGAAAATTGAAAATCAGCAAGACACAAGCACCCCAAAGTTTAGGGCTGCTCTGTTGACAAGGACCTCCACTTCATTCCACCTTAAATATCCCAGGAAAGCGAAAAATGGATAAAAAAGTTGTGGTCCTTATGTACAATGGAATATCACTCAGCCATGAAATCAATGTCATAAGGCTAGTAGCAGCATGATGAGTGGATTTAGGTATGACGATTCTAAGTGAAATAAGTCACACAGAAAAGGACACTTCTCATAAGGTGTCACTTATAGAGGGAATGTAAAAACCGTTACACTTGAACTGAATTACAAAACAGAACAGAGTCACACATGCAGAAAACACACTATGGCTGCTTAACGGGAAAGGTGAGGTGGGGTGATACATAAAACAAGAGTTTCAAATGAGCTCAGGTACCGTTCCATAAACCCAATATGTAATAGACAAGACCTACTCCTTGCTCAGAGAACTGGACTCAACACGCCCGATTCACCGCACAAGAATATATCTGACTAGTAATAATCTTAAAACCTATGTATTGATATCTCTCTGTTAGTGTGTCAAGTGGATGTAAAGCGGCATAAACACAGCCGTGAAAAGCAGCTAAACCCCATTATAAAAATAAATTACTTTTAAAAACCCATGAAACAAAGACAGGGAAAGAGAGAGAAATTCTTACACAATTCGTTCAGGGGCTGTGATGCAACCTGGATTGACCATATCTAGACCCACAGCTGGATGAGACATAAGGGTGGACACTCTTGGGGCTGAGAGGTTTGGTGAGGTTGGGTGAGCAAACGCAGACCCTTTAAAGTAATACTGCGTGCTACCCATCGCATGGGTCCCAAATCTCCAGGTTCAAGGGCATCTTCCTACATCGAAAACATGCATGAGAAACCCAGAAGATGGTACACCGTGTGATGGGGAAAGGTTTCTAAAACGCACCTCATTTCTCATCTCCTTGTGCTCGGGTTCGCCATTCCAGCCACTTTACTAGCAATCTCCCTACTTGGAGCATCAGCACCTTTAACCTCCTGTTCCGTACAGGTTGCAATTTGTCCTGAGGATGAACGGGAAGACGGGGAACCAATGAGAGACTAGCTCTTGGTGTTGGGACAGGCACAGGTCACTCTATTTTCCCATCAGGAAGAAGAATTAACCACAGGCTCAGCCTGCCCCCCGGAACCAGAACAGGGCCTGAAGCCATCCTGCGCTTTTGCGGCCGGCTCCCAAAAAAGCGACTTGTAAAATGGAGCTTCAGGGCACTGCAATTCACAAACCTGCAGAGTTATAAATGATAACTCTCGTCCACAAATATATTGCGGGAAGGCAAAGAAGAGGATTTGAAATCAAGGCAGAATTGCAGGAAACAGATTTCAGGAGGTAGATTCGAATCGCCTTTAAAGCACATGAAAAGCGGCAAAACGTTGACAATGATGCCCTTGGCCAAAAAGGGCGTATGCGTTTTTTCCTGAATATATTCAGGAAAAAACGCATACGCCCTTTTTGGCCAACCAAGCAACCTGGAAAGGCAAATCAGCGCTACAAAGAAGTCTCGCTTCCCATCGGTCAAAAGGGACATGCTGAAAAAGTTGTCAAAACCAGAAATGCAGGACAGGCCATGGAGAAATGGGAGCCTTGCTACACTGATGGGCGGGATGTAAATTGCCAACAGCCACTCTGGAGAAGTGTACGGTGTGTCCTGAAACATCTAAAAAACACAGCTTAGAGAGCATAGGGCACTTCCACGCATGGGGGGATAAAGTGGGAAAATTGAAAATCAGCAAGACACAAGCACCCCAAAGTTTAGGGCTGCTCTGTTGACAAGGACCTCCACTTCCTTCCACCTTAAATATCCCAGGAAAGCGAAAAATGGATAAAAAAGTTGTGGTCCTTATGTACAATGGAATATCACTCAGCCATGAAATCAATGTCATAAGGCTAGTAGCAGCATGATGAGTGGATTTAGGTAAGACGATTCTAAGTGAAATAAGTTACACAGAAAAGGACACTTCTCCTAAGGTGTCACTTATAGAGGGAATGTAAAAACCGTTACACTTGAACTGAATTACAAAACAGAACAGAGTCACACATGCAGAAAACACACTATGGCTGCTTAACGGGAAAGGTGAGGTGGGGTGATACATAAAACAAGAGTTTCAAATTAGCTCAGATACCGTTCCATAAACCCAATATGGAATAGACAAGACCTACTCCTTGCTCAGAGAACTGGACTCAACACGCCCGATTCACCGCACAAGAATATATCTGACTAGTAATAATCTTAAAACCTATGTATTGATATCTCTCTGTTAGTGTGTCAAGTGGGTGTAAAGCGGCCTAAACACAGCCGTGAAAAGCAGCTAAACCCCATTATAAAAATAAATTACTTTTAAAAACCCATGAAACAAAGACAGGGAAAGAGAGAGAAATTCTTACACAATTCGTTCAGGGGCTGTGATGCAACCTGGATTGACCATATCTAGACCCACAGCTGGATGAGACATAAGGGTGGACACTCTTGGGGCTGAGAGGTTTGGTGAGGTTGGGTGAGCAAACGCAGACCCTTTAAAGTAATACTGCGTGCTACCCATCGCATGGGTCCCAAATCTCCAGGTTCAAGGGCATCTTCCTACATCGAAAACATGCATGAGAAACCCAGAAGATGGTACACCGTGTGATGGGGAAAGGTTTCTAAAACGCACCTCATTTCTCATCTCCTTGTGCTCGGGTTCGCCATTCCAGCCACTTTACTAGCAATCTCCCTACTTGGAGCATCAGCACCTTTAACCTCCTGTTCCGTACAGGTTGCAATTTGTCCTGAGGATGAACGGGAAGATGGGGAACCAATGAGAGACTAGCTCTTGGTGTTGGGACAGGCACAGGTCACTCTATTTTCCCATCAGGAAGAAGAATTAACCACAGGCTCAGCCTGCCCCCCAGAACCAGAACAGGGCCTGAAGCCATCCTGCGCTTTTGCGGCCGGCTCCCAAAAAAGCGACTTGTAAAATGGAGCTTCAGGGCACTGCAATTCACAAACCTGCAGAGTTATAAATGATAACTCTCGTCCACAAATATATTGAGGGAAGGCAAAGAAGAGGATTTGAAATCAAGGCAGAATTGCAGGAAACAGATTTCAGGAGGTAGATTCGAATCGCCTTTAAAGCACATGAAAAGCGGCAAAACGTTGACAATGATGCCCTTGGCCAAAAAGGGCGTATGCGTTTTTTCCTGAATATATTCAGGAAAAAACGCATACGCCCTTTTTGGCCAACCAAGCAACCTGGAAAGGCAAATCAGCGCTACAAAGAAGTCTCGCTTCCCATCGGTCAAAAGGGCCATGCTGAAAAAAGTGTCAAAACCAGAAATGCAGGACAGGCCATGGAGAAATGGGAGCCTTGCTACACTGATGGGCGGGATGTACATTGCCAACAGCCACTCTGGAGAAGTGTACGGTGGGTCCTGAAACATCTAAAAAACACAGCTTAGAGAGCATAGGGCACTTCCACGCATGGGGGGATAAAGCGGGAAAATTGAAAATCAGCAAGACACAAGCACCCCAAAGTTTAGGGCTGCTCTGTTGACAAGGACCTCCACTTCATTCCACCTTAAATATCCCAGGAAAGCGAAAAATGGATAAAAAATTTGTTGTCCTTATGTACAATGGAATATCACTCAGCCATGAAATCAATGTCATAAGGCTAGTAGCAGCATGATGAGTGGATTTAGGTAAGACGACTCTAAGTGAAATAAGTCACACAGAAAAGGACACTTCTCATAAGGTGTCACTTATAGAGGGAATGTAAAAACCGTTACACTTGAACTGAATTACAAAACAGAACAGAGTGACACATGCAGAAAACACACTATGGCTGCTTAACTGGAAAGGTGAGGTGGGGTGATACATAAAACAAGAGTTTCAAATTAGCTCAGATACCGTTCCATAAACCCAATATGTAATAGACAAGACCTACTCCTTGCTCAGAGAACTGGACTCAACACGCCCGATTCACCGCACAAGAATATATCTGACTATTAATAATCTTAAAACCTATGTATTGATATCTCTCTGTTAGTGTGTCAAGTGGGTGTAAAGCGGCATAAACACAGCCGTGAAAAGCAGCTAAACCCCATTATAAAAATAAATTACTTTTAAAAACCCATGAAACAAAGACAGGGAAAGACAGAGAAATTCTTACACAATTCGTTCAGGGGCTGTGATGCAACCTGGATTGACCATATCTAGACCCACAGCTGGATGAGACATAAGGGTGGACACTCTTGGGGCTGAGAGGTTTGGTGAGGTTGGGTGAGCAAACGCAGACCCTTTAAAGTAATACTGCGTGCTACCCATCGCATGGGTCCCAAATCTCCAGGTTCAAGGGCATCTTCCTACATCGAAAACATGCATGAGAAACCCAGAAGATGGTACACCGTGTGATGGGGAAAGGTTTCTAAAACGCACCTCATTTCTCATCTCCTTGTGCTCGGGTTCGCCATTCCAGCCACTTTACTAGCAATCTCCCTACTTGGAGCATCAGCACCTTTAACCTCCTGTTCCGTACAGGTTGCAATTTGTCCTGAGGATGAACGGGAAGACGGGGAACCAATGAGAGACTAGCTCTTGGTGTTGGGACAGGCACAGGTCACTCTATTTTCCCATCAGGAAGAAGAATTAACCACAGGCTCAGCCTGCCCCCCGGAACCAGAACAGGGCCTGAAGCCATCCTGCGCTTTTGCGGCCGGCTCCCAAAAAAGCGACTTGTAAAATGGAGCTTCAGGGCACTGCAATTCACAAACCTGCAGAGTTATAAATGATAACTCTCGTCCACAAATATATTGCGGGAAGGCAAAGAAGAGGATTTGAAATCAAGGCAGAATTGCAGGAAACAGATTTCAGGAGGTAGATTCGAATCGCCTTTAAAGCACATGAAAAGCGGCAAAAGGTTGACAATGATGCCCTTGGCCAAAAAGGGCGTATGCGTTTTTTCCTGAATATATTCAGGAAAAAACGCATACGCCCTTTTTGGCCAACCAAGCAACCTGGAAAGGCAAATCAGCGCTACAAAGAAGTCTCGCTTCCCATCGGTCAAAAGGGCCATGCTGAAAAAAGTGTCAAAACCAGAAATGCAGGACAGGCCATGGAGAAATGGGAGCCTTGCTACACTGATGGGCGGGATGTAAATTGCCAACAGCCACTCTGGAGAAGTGTACGGTGTGTCCTGAAACATCTAAAAAACACAGCTTAGAGAGCATAGGGCACTTCCACGCATGGGGGGATAAAGTGGGAAAATTGAAAATCAGCAAGACACAAGCACCCCAAAGTTTAGGGCTGCTCTGTTGACAAGGACCTCCACTTCATTCCACCTTAAATATCCCAGGAAAGCGAAAAATGGATAAAAAAGTTGTGGTCCTTATGTACAATGGAATATCACTCAGCCATGAAATCAATGTCATAAGGCTAGTAGCAGCATGATGAGTGGATTTAGGTATGACGATTCTAAGTGAAATAAGTCACACAGAAAAGGACACTTCTCATAAGGTGTCACTTATAGAGGGAATGTAAAAACCGTTACACTTGAACTGAATTACAAAACAGAACAGAGTCACACATGCAGAAAACACACTATGGCTGCTTAACGGGAAAGGTGAGGTGGGGTGATACATAAAACAAGAGTTTCAAATGAGCTCAGGTACCGTTCCATAAACCCAATATGTAATAGACAAGACCTACTCCTTGCTCAGAGAACTGGACTCAACACGCCCGATTCACCGCACAAGAATATATCTTACTAGTAATAATCTTAAAACCTATGTATTGATATCTCTCTGTTAGTGTGTCAAGTGGATGTAAAGCGGCATAAACACAGCCGTGAAAAGCAGCTAAACCCCATTATAAAAATAAATTACTTTTAAAAACCCATGAAACAAAGACAGGGAAAGAGAGAGAAATTCTTACACAATTCGTTCAGGGGCTGTGATGCAACCTGGATTGACCATATCTAGACCCACAGCTGGATGAGACATAAGGGTGGACACTCTTGGGGCTGAGAGGTTTGGTGAGGTTGGGTGAGCAAACGCAGACCCTTTAAAGTAATACTGCGTGCTACCCATCGCATGGGTCCCAAATCTCCAGGTTCAAGGGCATCTTCCTACATCGAAAACATGCATGAGAAACCCAGAAGATGGTACACCGTGTGATGGGGAAAGGTTTCTAAAACGCACCTCATTTCTCATCTCCTTGTGCTCGGGTTCGCCATTCCAGCCACTTTACTAGCAATCTCCCTACTTGGAGCATCAGCACCTTTAACCTCCTGTTCCGTACAGGTTGCAATTTGTCCTGAGGATGAACGGGAAGACGGGGAACCAATGAGAGACTAGCTCTTGGTGTTGGGACAGGCACAGGTCACTCTATTTTCCCATCAGGAAGAAGAATTAACCACAGGCTCAGCCTGCCCCCCGGAACCAGAACAGGGCCTGAAGCCATCCTGCGCTTTTGCGGCCGGCTCCCAAAAAAGCGACTTGTAAAATGGAGCTTCAGGGCACTGCAATTCACAAACCTGCAGAGTTATAAATGATAACTCTCGTCCACAAATATATTGCGGGAAGGCAAAGAAGAGGATTTGAAATCAAGGCAGAATTGCAGGAAACAGATTTCAGGAGGTAGATTCGAATCGCCTTTAAAGCACATGAAAAGCGGCAAAACGTTGACAATGATGCCCTTGGCCAAAAAGGGCGTATGCGTTTTTTCCTGAATATATTCAGGAAAAAACGCATACGCCCTTTTTGGCCAACCAAGCAACCTGGAAAGGCAAATCAGCGCTACAAAGAAGTCTCGCTTCCCATCGGTCAAAAGGGCCATGCTGAAAAAAGTGTCAAAACCAGAAATGCAGGACAGGCCATGGAGAAATGGGAGCCTTGCTACACTGATGGGCGGGATGTAAATTGCCAACAGCCACTCTGGAGAAGTGTACGGTGTGTCCTGAAACATCTAAAAAACACAGCTTAGAGAGCATAGGGCACTTCCACGCATGGGGGGATAAAGTGGGAAAATTGAAAATCAGCAAGACACAAGCACCCCAAAGTTTAGGGCTGCTCTGTTGACAAGGACCTCCACTTCCTTCCACCTTAAATATCCCAGGAAAGCGAAAAATGGATAAAAAAGTTGTGGTCCTTATGTACAATGGAATATCACTCAGCCATGAAATCAATGTCATAAGGCTAGTAGCAGCATGATGAGTGGATTTAGGTAAGACGATTCTAAGTGAAATAAGTCACACAGAAAAGGACACTTCTCATAAGGTGTCACTTATAGAGGGAATGTAAAAACCGTTACACTTGAACTGAATTACAAAACAGAACAGAGTCACACATGCAGAAAACACACTATGGCTGCTTAACGGGAAAGGTGAGGTGGGGTGATACATAAAACAAGAGTTTCAAATTAGCTCAGATACCGTTCCATAAACCCAATATGTAATAGACAAGACCTACTCCTTGCTCAGAGAACTGGACTCAACACGCCCGACTCACCGCACAAGAATATATCTGAGTAGTAATAATCTTAAAACCTATGTATTGATATCTCTCTGTTAGTGTGTCAAGTGGATGTAAAGCGGCATAAACACAGCCGTGAAAAGCAGCTAAACCCCATTATAAAAATAAATTACTTTTAAAAACCCATGAAACAAAGACAGGGAAAGAGAGAGAAATTCTTACACAATTCGTTCAGGGGCTGTGATGCAACCTGGATTGACCATATCTAGACCCACAGCTGGATGAGACATAAGGGTGGACACTCTTGGGGCTGAGAGGTTTGGTGAGGTTGGGTGAGCAAACGCAGACCCTTTAAAGTAATACTGCGTGCTACCCATCGCATGGGTCCCAAATCTCCAGGTTCAAGGGCATCTTCCTACATCGAAAACATGCATGAGAAACCCAGAAGATGGTACACCGTGTGATGGGGAAAGGTTTCTAAAACGCACCTCATTTCTCATCTCCTTGTGCTCGGGTTCGCCATTCCAGCCACTTTACTAGCAATCTCCCTACTTGGAGCATCAGCACCTTTAACCTCCTGTTCCGTACAGGTTGCAATTTGTCCCCAGGATGAACGGGAAGACGGGGAACCAATGAGAGACTAGCTCTTGGTGTTGGGACAGGCACAGGTCACTCTATTTTCCCATCAGGAAGAAGAATTAACCACAGGCTCAGCCTGCCCCCCGGAACCAGAACAGGGCCTGAAGCCATCCTGCGCTTTTGCGGCCGGCTCCCAAAAAAGCGACTTGTAAAATGGAGCTTCAGGGCACTGCAATTCACAAACCTGCAGAGTTATAAATGATAACTCTCGTGCACAAATATATTGAGGGAAGGCAAAGAAGAGGATTTGAAATCAAGGCAGAATTGCAGGAAACAGATTTCAGGAGGTAGATTCGAATCGCCTTTAAAGCACATGAAAAGCGGCAAAACGTTGACAATGATGCCCTTTTTGGCCAACCAAGCAACCTGGAAAGGCAAATCAGCGCTACAAAGAAGTCTCGCTTCCCATCGGTCAAAAGGGCCATGCTGAAAAAAGTGTCAAAACCAGAAATTCAGGACAGGCCATGGAGAAATGGGAGCCTTGCTACACTGATGGGCGGGATGTAAATTGCCAACAGCCACTCTGGAGAAGTGTACGGTGGGTCCTGAAACATCTAAAAAACACAGCTTAGAGAGCATAGGGCACTTCCACGCATGGGGGGATAAAGCGGGAAAATTGAAAATCAGCAAGACACAAGCACCCCAAAGTTTAGGGCTGCTCTGTTGACAAGGACCTCCACTTCCTTCCACCTTAAATATCCCAGGAAAGCGAAAAATGGATAAAAAAGTTGTGGTCCTTATGTAGAATGGAATATCACTCAGCCATGAAATCAATGTCATAAGGCTAGTAGCAGCATGATGAGTGGATTTAGGTAAGACGATTCTAAGTGAAATAAGTCACACAGAAAAGGACACTTCTCATAAGGTGTCACTTATAGAGGGAATGTAAAAACCGTTACACTTGAACTGAATTACAAAACAGAACAGAGTCACACATGCAGAAAACACACTATGGCTGCTTAACGGGAAAGGTGAGGTGGGGTGATACATAAAACAAGAGTTTCAAATTAGCTCAGATACCGTTCCATAAACCCAATATGTAATAGACAAGACCTACTCCTTGCTCAGAGAACTGGACTCAACACGCCCGACTCACCGCACAAGAATATATCTGAGTAGTAATAATCTTAAAACCTATGTATTGATATCTCTCTGTTAGTGTGTCAAGTGGATGTAAAGCGGCATAAACACAGCCGTGAAAAGCAGCTAAACCCCATTATAAAAATAAATTACTTTTAAAAACCCATGAAACAAAGACAGGGAAAGAGAGAGAAATTCTTACACAATTCGTTCAGGGGCTGTGATGCAACCTGGATTGACCATATCTAGACCCACAGCTGGATGAGACATAAGGGTGGACACTCTTGGGGCTGAGAGGTTTGGTGAGGTTGGGTGAGCAAACGCAGACCCTTTAAAGTAATACTGCGTGCTACCCATCGCATGGGTCCCAAATCTCCAGGTTCAAGGGCATCTTCCTACATCGAAAACATGCATGAGAAACCCAGAAGATGGTACACCGTGTGATGGGGAAAGGTTTCTAAAACGCACCTCATTTCTCATCTCCTTGTGCTCGGGTTCGCCATTCCAGCCACTTTACTAGCAATCTCCCTACTTGGAGCATCAGCACCTTTAACCTCCTGTTCCGTACAGGTTGCAATTTGTCCTGAGGATGAACGGGAAGATGGGGAACCAATGAGAGACTAGCTCTTGGTGTTGGGACAGGCACAGGTCACTCTATTTTCCCATCAGGAAGAAGAATTAACCACAGGCTCAGCCTGCCCCCCAGAACCAGAACAGGGCCTGAAGCCATCCTGCGCTTTTGCGGCCGGCTCCCAAAAAAGCGACTTGTAAAATGGAGCTTCAGGGCACTGCAATTCACAAACCTGCAGAGTTATAAATGATAACTCTCGTCCACAAATATATTGAGGGAAGGCAAAGAAGAGGATTTGAAATCAAGGCAGAATTGCAGGAAACAGATTTCAGGAGGTAGATTCGAATCGCCTTTAAAGCACATGAAAAGCGGCAAAACGTTGACAATGATGCCCTTGGCCAAAAAGGGCGTATGCGTTTTTTCCTGAATATATTCAGGAAAAAACGCATACGCCCTTTTTGGCCAACCAAGCAACCTGGAAAGGCAAATCAGCGCTACAAAGAAGTCTCGCTTCCCATCGGTCAAAAGGGCCATGCTGAAAAAAGTGTCAAAACCAGAAATGCAGGACAGGCCATGGAGAAATGGGAGCCTTGCTACACTGATGGGCGGGATGTACATTGCCAACAGCCACTCTGGAGAAGTGTACGGTGGGTCCTGAAACATCTAAAAAACACAGCTTAGAGAGCATAGGGCACTTCCACGCATGGGGGGATAAAGCGGGAAAATTGAAAATCAGCAAGACACAAGCACCCCAAAGTTTAGGGCTGCTCTGTTGAAAAGGACCTCCACTTCATTCCACCTTAAATATCCCAGGAAAGCGAAAAATGGATAAAAAATTTGTTGTCCTTATGTACAATGGAATATCACTCAGCCATGAAATCAATGTCATAAGGCTAGTAGCAGCATGATGAGTGGATTTAGGTAAGACGACTCTAAGTGAAATAAGTCACACAGAAAAGGACACTTCTCATAAGGTGTCACTTATAGAGGGAATGTAAAAACCGTTACACTTGAACTGAATTACAAAACAGAACAGAGTCACACATGCAGAAAACACACTATGGCTGCTTAACTGGAAAGGTGAGGTGGGGTGATACATAAAACAAGAGTTTCAAATTAGCTCAGATACCGTTCCATAAACCCAATATGTAATAGACAAGACCTACTCCTTGCTCAGAGAACTGGACTCAACACGCCCGATTCACCGCACAAGAATATATCTGACTATTAATAATCTTAAAACCTATGTATTGATATCTCTCTGTTAGTGTGTCAAGTGGGTGTAAAGCGGCATAAACACAGCCGTGAAAAGCAGCTAAACCCCATTATAAAAATAAATTACTTTTAAAAACCCATGAAACAAAGACAGGGAAAGAGAGAGAAATTCTTACACAATTCGTTCAGGGGCTGTGATGCAACCTGGATTGACCATATCTAGACCCACAGCTGGATGAGACATAAGGGTGGACACTCTTGGGGCTGAGAGGTTTGGTGAGGTTGGGTGAGCAAACGCAGACCCTTTAAAGTAATACTGCGTGCTACCCATCGCATGGGTCCCAAATCTCCAGGTTCAAGGGCATCTTCCTACATCGAAAACATGCATGAGAAACCCAGAAGATGGTACACCGTGTGATGGGGAAAGGTTTCTAAAACGCACCTCATTTCTCATCTCCTTGTGCTCGGGTTCGCCATTCCAGCCACTTTACTAGCAATCTCCCTACTTGGAGCATCAGCACCTTTAACCTCCTGTTCCGTACAGGTTGCAATTTGTCCTGAGGATGAACGGGAAGACGGGGAACCAATGAGAGACTAGCTCTTGGTGTTGGGACAGGCACAGGTCACTCTATTTTCCCATCAGGAAGAAGAATTAACCACAGGCTCAGCCTGCCCCCCGGAACCAGAACAGGGCCTGAAGCCATCCTGCGCTTTTGCGGCCGGCTCCCAAAAAAGCGACTTGTAAAATGGAGCTTCAGGGCACTGCAATTCACAAACCTGCAGAGTTATAAATGATAACTCTCGTCCACAAATATATTGCGGGAAGGCAAAGAAGAGGATTTGAAATCAAGGCAGAATTGCAGGAAACAGATTTCAGGAGGTAGATTCGAATCGCCTTTAAAGCACATGAAAAGCGGCAAAAGGTTGACAATGATGCCCTTGGCCAAAAAGGGCGTATGCGTTTTTTCCTGAATATATTCAGGAAAAAACGCATACGCCCTTTTTGGCCAACCAAGCAACCTGGAAAGGCAAATCAGCGCTACAAAGAAGTCTCGCTTCCCATCGGTCAAAAGGGCCATGCTGAAAAAAGTGTCAAAACCAGAAATGCAGGACAGGCCATGGAGAAATGGGAGCCTTGCTACACTGATGGGCGGGATGTAAATTGCCAACAGCCACTCTGGAGAAGTGTACGGTGTGTCCTGAAACATCTAAAAAACACAGCTTAGAGAGCATAGGGCACTTCCACGCATGGGGGGATAAAGTGGGAAAATTGAAAATCAGCAAGACACAAGCACCCCAAAGTTTAGGGCTGCTCTGTTGACAAGGACCTCCACTTCATTCCACCTTAAATATCCCAGGAAAGCGAAAAATGGATAAAAAAGTTGTGGTCCTTATGTACAATGGAATATCACTCAGCCATGAAATCAATGTCATAAGGCTAGTAGCAGCATGATGAGTGGATTTAGGTAAGACGACTCTAAGTGAAATAAGTCACACAGAAAAGGACACTTCTCATAAGGTGTCACTTATAGAGGGAATGTAAAAACCGTTACACTTGAACTGAATTACAAAACAGAACAGAGTCACACATGCAGAAAACACACTATGGCTGCTTAACGGGAAAGGTGAGGTGGGGTGATACATAAAACAAGAGTTTCAAATTAGCTCAGATACCGTTCCATAAACCCAATATGTAATAGACAAGACCTACTCCTTGCTCAGAGAACTGGACTCAACACGCCCGATTCACCGCACAAGAATATATCTGACCAGTAATAATCTTAAAACCTATGTATTGATATCTCTCTGTTAGTGTGTCAAGTGGGTGTAAAGCGGCATAAACACAGCCGTGAAAAGCAGCTAAACCCCATTATAAAAATAAATTACTTTTAAAAACCCATGAAACAAAGACAGGGAAAGAGAGAGAAATTCTTACACAATTCGTTCAGGGGCTGTGATGCAACCTGGATTGACCATATCTAGACCCACAGCTGGATGAGACATAAGGGTGGACACTCTTGGGGCTGAGAGGTTTGGTGAGGTTGGGTGAGCAAACGCAGACCCTTTAAAGTAATACTGCGTGCTACCCATCGCATGGGTCCCAAATCTCCAGGTTCAAGGGCATCTTCCTACATCGAAAACATGCATGAGAAACCCAGAAGATGGTACACCGTGTGATGGGGAAAGGTTTCTAAAACGCACCTCATTTCTCATCTCCTTGTGCTCGGGTTCGCCATTCCAGCCACTTTACTAGCAATCTCCCTACTTGGAGCATCAGCACCTTTAACCTCCTGTTCCGTACAGGTTGCAATTTGTCCTGAGGATGAACGGGAAGACGGGGAACCAATGAGAGACTAGCTCTTGGTGTTGGGACAGGCACAGGTCACTCTATTTTCCCATCAGGAAGAAGAATTAACCACAGGCTCAGCCTGCCCCCCGGAACCAGAACAGGGCCTGAAGCCATCCTGCGCTTTTGCGGCCGGCTCCCAAAAAAGCGACTTGTAAAATGGAGCTTCAGGGCACTGCAATTCACAAACCTGCAGAGTTATAAATGATAACTCTCGTCCACAAATATATTGCGGGAAGGCAAAGAAGAGGATTTGAAATCAAGGCAGAATTGCAGGAAACAGATTTCAGGAGGTAGATTCGAATCGCCTTTAAAGCACATGAAAAGCGGCAAAACGTTGACAATGATGCCCTTGGCCAAAAAGGGCGTATGCGTTTTTTCCTGAATATATTCAGGAAAAAACGCATACGCCCTTTTTGGCCAACCAAGCAACCTGGAAAGGCAAATCAGCGCTACAAAGAAGTCTCGCTTCCCATCGGTCAAAAGGGCCATGCTGAAAAAAGTGTCAAAACCAGAAATGCAGGACAGGCCATGGAGAAATGGGAGCCTTGCTACACTGATGGGCGGGATGTAAATTGCCAACAGCCACTCTGGAGAAGTGTACGGTGTGTCCTGAAACATCTAAAAAACACAGCTTAGAGAGCATAGGGCACTTCCACGCATGGGGGGATAAAGTGGGAAAATTGAAAATCAGCAAGACACAAGCACCCCAAAGTTTAGGGCTGCTCTGTTGACAAGGACCTCCACTTCCTTCCACCTTAAATATCCCAGGAAAGCGAAAAATGGATAAAAAAGTTGTGGTCCTTATGTACAATGGAATATCACTCAGCCATGAAATCAATGTCATAAGGCTAGTAGCAGCATGATGAGTGGATTTAGGTAAGACGATTCTAAGTGAAATAAGTCACACAGAAAAGGACACTTCTCATAAGGTGTCACTTATAGAGGGAATGTAAAAACCGTTACACTTGAACTGAATTACAAAACAGAACAGAGTCACACATGCAGAAAACACACTATGGCTGCTTAACGGGAAAGGTGAGGTGGGGTGATACATAAAACAAGAGTTTCAAATTAGCTCAGATACCGTTCCATAAACCCAATATGTAATAGACAAGACCTACTCCTTGCTCAGAGAACTGGACTCAACACGCCCGACTCACCGCACAAGAATATATCTGAGTAGTAATAATCTTAAATCCTATGTATTGATATCTCTCTGTTAGTGTGTCAAGTGGATGTAAAGCGGCATAAACACAGCCGTGAAAAGCAGCTAAACCCCATTATAAAAATAAATTACTTTTAAAAACCCATGAAACAAAGACAGGGAAAGAGAGAGAAATTCTTACACAATTCGTTCAGGGGCTGTGATGCAACCTGGATTGACCATATCTAGACCCACAGCTGGATGAGACATAAGGGTGGACACTCTTGGGGCTGAGAGGTTTGGTGAGGTTGGGTGAGCAAACGCAGACCCTTTAAAGTAATACTGCGTGCTACCCATCGCATGGGTCCCAAATCTCCAGGTTCAAGGGCATCTTCCTACATCGAAAACATGCATGAGAAACCCAGAAGATGGTACACCGTGTGATGGGGAAAGGTTTCTAAAACGCACCTCATTTCTCATCTCCTTGTGCTCGGGTTCGCCATTCCAGCCACTTTACTAGCAATCTCCCTACTTGGAGCATCAGCACCTTTAACCTCCTGTTCCGTACAGGTTGCAATTTGTCCCCAGGATGAACGGGAAGACGGGGAACCAATGAGAGACTAGCTCTTGGTGTTGGGACAGGCACAGGTCACTCTATTTTCCCATCAGGAAGAAGAATTAACCACAGGCTCAGCCTGCCCCCCGGAACCAGAACAGGGCCTGAAGCCATCCTGCGCTTTTGCGGCCGGCTCCCAAAAAAGCGACTTGTAAAATGGAGCTTCAGGGCACTGCAATTCACAAACCTGCAGAGTTATAAATGATAACTCTCGTCCACAAATATATTGAGGGAAGGCAAAGAAGAGGATTTGAAATCAAGGCAGAATTGCAGGAAACAGATTTCAGGAGGTAGATTCGAATCGCCTTTAAAGCACATGAAAAGCGGCAAAACGTTGACAATGATGCCCTTTTTGGCCAACCAAGCAACCTGGAAAGGCAAATCAGCGCTACAAAGAAGTCTCGCTTCCCATCGGTCAAAAGGGCCATGCTGAAAAAAGTGTCAAAACCAGAAATTCAGGACAGGCCATGGAGAAATGGGAGCCTTGCTACACTGATGGGCGGGATGTAAATTGCCAACAGCCACTCTGGAGAAGTGTACGGTGGGTCCTGAAACATCTAAAAAACACAGCTTAGAGAGCATAGGGCACTTCCACGCATGGGGGGATAAAGCGGGAAAATTGAAAATCAGCAAGACACAAGCACCCCAAAGTTTAGGGCTGCTCTGTTGACAAGGACCTCCACTTCCTTCCACCTTAAATATCCCAGGAAAGCGAAAAATGGATAAAAAAGTTGTGGTCCTTATGTAGAATGGAATATCACTCAGCCATGAAATCAATGTCATAAGGCTAGTAGCAGCATGATGAGTGGATTCAGGTAAGACGATTCTAAGTGAAATAAGTCACACAGAAAAGGACACTTCTCATAAGGTGTCACTTATAGAGGGAATGTAAAAACCGTTACACTTGAACTGAATTACAAAACAGAACAGAGTCACACATGCAGAAAACACACTATGGCTGCTTAACGGGAAAGGTGAGGTGGGGTGATACATAAAACAAGAGTTTCAAATTAGCTCAGATACCGTTCCATAAACCCAATATGTAATAGACAAGACCTACTCCTTGCTCAGAGAACTGGACTCAACACGCCCGACTCACCGCACAAGAATATATCTGAGTAGTAATAATCTTAAAACCTATGTATTGATATCTCTCTGTTAGTGTGTCAAGTGGATGTAAAGCGGCATAAACACAGCCGTGAAAAGCAGCTAAACCCCATTATAAAAATAAATTACTTTTAAAAACCCATGAAACATAGACAGGGAAAGAGAGAGAAATTCTTACACAATTCGTTCAGGGGCTGTGATGCAACCTGGATTGACCATATCTAGACCCACAGCTGGATGAGACATAAGGGTGGACACTCTTGGGGCTGAGAGGTTTGGTGAGGTTGGGTGAGCAAACGCAGACCCTTTAAAGTAATACTGCGTGCTACCCATCGCATGGGTCCCAAATCTCCAGGTTCAAGGGCATCTTCCTACATCGAAAACATGCATGAGAAACCCAGAAGATGGTACACCGTGTGATGGGGAAAGGTTTCTAAAACGCACCTCATTTCTCATCTCCTTGTGCTCGGGTTCGCCATTCCAGCCACTTTACTAGCAATCTCCCTACTTGGAGCATCAGCACCTTTAACCTCCTGTTCCGTACAGGTTGCAATTTGTCCTGAGGATGAACGGGAAGATGGGGAACCAATGAGAGACTAGCTCTTGGTGTTGGGACAGGCACAGGTCACTCTATTTTCCCATCAGGAAGAAGAATTAACCACAGGCTCAGCCTGCCCCCCAGAACCAGAACAGGGCCTGAAGCCATCCTGCGCTTTTGCGGCCGGCTCCCAAAAAAGCGACTTGTAAAATGGAGCTTCAGGGCACTGCAATTCACAAACCTGCAGAGTTATAAATGATAACTCTCGTCCACAAATATATTGAGGGAAGGCAAAGAAGAGGATTTGAAATCAAGGCAGAATTGCAGGAAACAGATTTCAGGAGGTAGATTCGAATCGCCTTTAAAGCACATGAAAAGCGGCAAAACGTTGACAATGATGCCCTTGGCCAAAAAGGGCGTATGCGTTTTTTCCTGAATATATTCAGGAAAAAACGCATACGCCCTTTTTGGCCAACCAAGCAACCTGGAAAGGCAAATCAGCGCTACAAAGAAGTCTCGCTTCCCATCGGTCAAAAGGGCCATGCTGAAAAAAGTGTCAAAACCAGAAATGCAGGACAGGCCATGGAGAAATGGGAGCCTTGCTACACTGATGGGCGGGATGTACATTGCCAACAGCCACTCTGGAGAAGTGTACGGTGGGTCCTGAAACATCTAAAAAACACAGCTTAGAGAGCATAGGGCACTTCCACGCATGGGGGGATAAAGCGGGAAAATTGAAAATCAGCAAGACACAAGCACCCCAAAGTTTAGGGCTGCTCTGTTGACAAGGACCTCCACTTCATTCCACCTTAAATATCCCAGGAAAGCGAAAAATGGATAAAAAATTTGTTGTCCTTATGTACAATGGAATATCACTCAGCCATGAAATCAATGTCATAAGGCTAGTAGCAGCATGATGAGTGGATTTAGGTAAGACGACTCTAAGTGAAATAAGTCACACAGAAAAGGACACTTCTCATAAGGTGTCACTTATAGAGGGAATGTAAAAACCGTTACACTTGAACTGAATTACAAAACAGAACAGAGTCACACATGCAGAAAACACACTATGGCTGCTTAACTGGAAAGGTGAGGTGGGGTGATACATAAAACAAGAGTTTCAAATTAGCTCAGATACCGTTCCATAAACCCAATATGTAATAGACAAGACCTACTCCTTGCTCAGAGAACTGGACTCAACACGCCCGATTCACCGCACAAGAATATATCTGACTATTAATAATCTTAAAACCTATGTATTGATATCTCTCTGTTAGTGTGTCAAGTGGGTGTAAAGCGGCATAAACACAGCCGTGAAAAGCAGCTAAACCCCATTATAAAAATAAATTACTTTTAAAAACCCATGAAACAAAGACAGGGAAAGAAAGAGAAATTCTTACACAATTCGTTCAGGGGCTGTGATGCAACCTGGATTGACCATATCTAGACCCACAGCTGGATGAGACATAAGGGTGGACACTCTTGGGGCTGAGAGGTTTGGTGAGGTTGGGTGAGCAAACGCAGACCCTTTAAAGTAATACTGCGTGCTACCCATCGCATGGGTCCCAAATCTCCAGGTTCAAGGGCATCTTCCTACATCGAAAACATGCATGAGAAACCCAGAAGATGGTACACCGTGTGATGGGGAAAGGTTTCTAAAACTCACCTCATTTCTCATCTCCTTGTGCTCGGGTTCGCCATTCCAGCCACTTTACTAGCAATCTCCCTACTTGGAGCATCAGCACCTTTAACCTCCTGTTCCGTACAGGTTGCAATTTGTCCTGAGGATGAACGGGAAGACGGGGAACCAATGAGAGACTAGCTCTTGGTGTTGGGACAGGCACAGGTCACTCTATTTTCCCATCAGGAAGAAGAATTAACCACAGGCTCAGCCTGCCCCCCGGAACCAGAACAGGGCCTGAAGCCATCCTGCGCTTTTGCGGCCGGCTCCCAAAAAAGCGACTTGTAAAATGGAGCTTCAGGGCACTGCAATTCACAAACCTGCAGAGTTATAAATGATAACTCTCGTCCACAAATATATTGCGGGAAGGCAAAGAAGAGGATTTGAAATCAAGGCAGAATTGCAGGAAACAGATTTCAGGAGGTAGATTCGAATCGCCTTTAAAGCACATGAAAAGCGGCAAAAGGTTGACAATGATGCCCTTGGCCAAAAAGGGCGTATGCGTTTTTTCCTGAATATATTCAGGAAAAAACGCATACGCCCTTTTTGGCCAACCAAGCAACCTGGAAAGGCAAATCAGCGCTACAAAGAAGTCTCGCTTCCCATCGGTCAAAAGGGCCATGCTGAAAAAAGTGTCAAAACCAGAAATGCAGGACAGGCCATGGAGAAATGGGAGCCTTGCTACACTGATGGGCGGGATGTAAATTGCCAACAGCCACTCTGGAGAAGTGTACGGTGTGTCCTGAAACATCTAAAAAACACAGCTTAGAGAGCATAGGGCACTTCCACGCATGGGGGGATAAAGTGGGAAAATTGAAAATCAGCAAGACACAAGCACCCCAAAGTTTAGGGCTGCTCTGTTGACAAGGACCTCCACTTCATTCCACCTTAAATATCCCAGGAAAGCGAAAAATGGATAAAAAAGTTGTGGTCCTTATGTACAATGGAATATCACTCAGCCATGAAATCAATGTCATAAGGCTAGTAGCAGCATGATGAGTGGATTTAGGTAAGACGACTCTAAGTGAAATAAGTCACACAGAAAAGGACACTTCTCATAAGGTGTCACTTATAGAGGGAATGTAAAAACCGTTACACTTGAACTGAATTACAAAACAGAACAGAGTCACACATGCAGAAAACACACTATGGCTGCTTAACGGGAAAGGTGAGGTGGGGTGATACATAAAACAAGAGTTTCAAATTAGCTCAGATACCGTTCCATAAACCCAATATGTAATAGACAAGACCTACTCCTTGCTCAGAGAACTGGTCTCAACACGCCCGACTCACCGCACAAGAATATATCTGAGTAGTAATAATCTTAAAACCTATGTATTGATATCTCTCTGTTAGTGTGTCAAGTGGATGTAAAGCGGCATAAACACAGCCGTGAAAAGCAGCTAAACCCCATTATAAAAATAAATTACTTTTAAAAACCCATGAAACAAAGACAGGGAAAGAGAGAGAAATTCTTACACAATTCGTTCAGGGGCTGTGATGCAACCTGGATTGACCATATCTAGACCCACAGCTGGATGAGACATAAGGGTGGACACTCTTGGGGCTGAGAGGTTTGGTGAGGTTGGGTGAGCAAACGCAGACCGTTTAAAGTAATACTGCGTGCTACCCATCGCATGGGTCCCAAATCTCCAGGTTCAAGGGCATCTTCCTACATCGAAAACATGCATGAGAAACCCAGAAGATGGTACACCGTGTGATGGGGAAAGGTTTCTAAAACGCACCTCATTTCTCATCTCCTTGTGCTCGGGTTCGCCATTCCAGCCACTTTACTAGCAATCTCCCTACTTGGAGCATCAGCACCTTTAACCTCCTGTTCCGTACAGGTTGCAATTTGTCCCCAGGATGAACGGGAAGACGGGGAACCAATGAGAGACTAGCTCTTGGTGTTGGGACAGGCACAGGTCACTCTATTTTCCCATCAGGAAGAAGAATTAACCACAGGCTCAGCCTGCCCCCCGGAACCAGAACAGGGCCTGAAGCCATCCTGCGCTTTTGCGGCCGGCTCCCAAAAAAGCGACTTGTAAAATGGAGCTTCAGGGCACTGCAATTCACAAACCTGCAGAGTTATAAATGATAACTCTCGTCCACAAATATATTGAGGGAAGGCAAAGAAGAGGATTTGAAATCAAGGCAGAATTGCAGGAAACAGATTTCAGGAGGTAGATTCGAATCGCCTTTAAAGCACATGAAAAGCGGCAAAACGTTGACAATGATGCCCTTGGCCAAAAAGGGCGTATGCGTTTTTTCCTGAATATATTCAGGAAAAAACGCATACGCCCTTTTTGGCCAACCAAGCAACCTGGAAAGGCAAATCAGCGCTACAAAGAAGTCTCGCTTCCCATCGGTCCAAAGGGCCATGCTGAAAAAAGTGTCAAAACCAGAAATGCAGGACAGGCCATGGAGAAATGGGAGCCTTGCTACACTGATGGGCGGGATGTAAATTGCCAACAGCCACTCTGGAGAAGTGTACAGTGTGTCCTGAAACATCGAAAAAACACAGCTTAGAGAGCATAGGGCACTTCCACGCATGGGGGGATAAAGTGGGAAAATTGAAAATCAGCAAAACACAAGCACCCCAAAGTTTAGGGCTGCTCTGTTGACAAGGACCTCCACTTCCTTCCACCTTAAATATCCCAGGAAAGCGAAAAATGGATAAAAAAGTTGTGGTCCTTATGTACAATGGAATATCACTCAGCCATGAAATCAATGTCATAAGGCTAGTAGCAGCATGATGAGTGGATTTAGGTAAGACGATTCTAAGTGAAATAAGTCACACAGAAAAGGACACTTCTCATAAGGTGTCACTTATAGAGGGAATGTAAAAACCGTTACACTTGAACTGAATTACAAAACAGAACAGAGTCACACATGCAGAAAACACACTATGGCTGCTTAACGGGAAAGGTGAGGTGGGGTGATACATAAAACAAGAGTTTCAAATTAGCTCAGATACCGTTCCATAAACCCAATATGTAATAGACAAGACCTACTCCTTGCTCAGAGAACTGGACTCAACACGCCCGATTCACCGCACAAGAATATATCTGACCAGTAATAATCTTAAAACCTATGGATTGATATCTCTCTGTTAGTGTGTCAAGTGGGTGTAAAGCGGCATAAACACAGCCGTGAAAAGCAGCTAAACCCCATTATAAAAATAAATTACTTTTAAAAACCCATGAAACAAAGACAGGGAAAGAGAGAGAAATTCTTACACAATTCGTTCAGGGGCTGTGATGCAACCTGGATTGACCATATCTAGACCCACAGCTGGATGAGACATAAGGGTGGACACTCTTGGGGCTGAGAGGTTTGGTGAGGTTGGGTGAGCAAACGCAGACCCTTTAAAGTAATACTGCGTGCTACCCATCGCATGGGTCCCAAATCTCCAGGTTCAAGGGCATCTTCCTACATCGAAAACATGCATGAGAAACCCAGAAGATGGTACACCGTGTGATGGGGAAAGGTTTCTAAAACGCACCTCATTTCTCATCTCCTTGTGCTCGGGTTCGCCATTCCAGCCACTTTACTAGCAATCTCCCTACTTGGAGCATCAGCACCTTTAACCTCCTGTTCCGTACAGGTTGCAATTTGTCCCCAGGATGAACGGGAAGATGGGGAACCAATGAGAGACTAGCTCTTGGTGTTGGGACAGGCACAGGTCACTCTATTTTCCCATCAGGAAGAAGAATTAACCACAGGCTCAGCCTGCCCCCCGGAACCAGAACAGGGCCTGAAGCCATCCTGCGCTTTTGCGGCCGGCTCCCAAAAAAGCGACTTGTAAAATGGAGCTTCAGGGTACTGCAATTCACAAACCTGCAGAGTTATAAATGATAACTCTCGTCCACAAAAATATTGAGGGAAGGCAAAGAAGAGGATTTGAAATCAAGGCAGAATTGCAGGAAACAGATTTCAGGAGGTAGATTCGAATCGCCTTTAAAGCACATGAAAAGCGGCAAAACGTTGACAATGATGCCCTTTTTGGCCAACCAAGCAACCTGGAAAGGCAAATCAGCGCTACAAAGAAGTCTCGCTTCCCATCGGTCAAAAGGGCCATGCTGAAAAAAGTGTCAAAACCAGAAATTCAGGACAGGCCATGGAGAAATGGGAGCCTTGCTACACTGATGGGCGGGATGTAAATTGCCAACAGCCACTCTGGAGAAGTGTACGGTGGGTCCTGAAACATCTAAAAAACACAGCTTAGAGAGCATAGGGCACTTCCACGCATGGGGGGATAAAGCGGGAAAATTGAAAATCAGCAAGACACAAGCACCCCAAAGTTTAGGGCTGCTCTGTTGACAAGGACCTCCACTTCCTTCCACCTTAAATATCCCAGGAAAGCGAAAAATGGATAAAAAAGTTGTGGTCCTTATGTACAATGGAATATCACTCAGCCATGAAATCAATGTCATAAGGCTAGTAGCAGCATGATGAGTGGATTTAGGTAAGACGATTCTAAGTGAAATAAGTCACACAGAAAAGGACACTTCTCATAAGGTGTCACTTATAGAGGGAATGTAAAAACCGTTACACTTGAACTGAATTACAAAACAGAACAGAGTCACACATGCAGAAAACACACTATGGCTGCTTAACGGGAAAGGTGAGGTGGGGTGATACATAAAACAAGAGTTTCAAATTAGCTCAGATACCGTTCCATAAACCCAATATGTAATAGACAAGACCTACTCCTTGCTCAGAGAACTGGACTCAACACGCCCGACTCACCGCACAAGAATATATCTGACTAGTAATAATCTTAAAACCTATGTATTGATATCTCTCTGTTAGTGTGTCAAGTGGATGTAAAGGGGCATAAACACAGCCGTGAAAAGCAGCTAAACCCCATTATAAAAATAAATTACTTTTAAAAACCCATGAAACAAAGACAGGGAAAGAGAGAGAAATTCTTACACAATTCGTTCAGGGGCTGTGATGCAACCTGGATTGACCATATCTAGACCCACAGCTGGATGAGACATAAGGGTGGACACTCTTGGGGCTGAGAGGTTTGGTGAGGTTGGGTGAGCAAACGCAGACCCTTTAAAGTAATACTGCGTGCTACCCATCGCATGGGTCCCAAATCTCCAGGTTCAAGGGCATCTTCCTACATCGAAAACATGCATGAGAAACCCAGAAGATGGTACACCGTGTGATGGGGAAAGGTTTCTAAAACGCACCTCATTTCTCATCTCCTTGTGCTCGGGTTCGCCATTCCAGCCACTTTACTAGCAATCTCCCTACTTGGAGCATCAGCACCTTTAACCTCCTGCTCCGTACAGGTTGCAATTTGTCCTGAGGATGAACGGGAAGACGGGGAACCAATGAGAGACTAGCTCTTGGTGTTGGGACAGGCACAGGTCACTCTATTTTCCCATCAGGAAGAAGAATTAACCACAGGCTCAGCCTGCCCCCCGGAACCAGAACAGGGCCTGAAGCCATCCTGCGCTTTTGCGGCCGGCTCCCAAAAAAGCGACTTGTAAAATGGAGCTTCAGGGCACTGCAATTCACAAACCTGCAGAGTTATAAATGATAACTCTCGTCCACAAATATATTGAGGGAAGGCAAAGAAGAGGATTTGAAATCAAGGCAGAATTACAGGAAACAGATTTCAGGAGGTAGATTCGAATCGCCTTTAAAGCACATGAAAAGCGGCAAAACGTTGACAATGATGCCCTTGGCCAAAAAGGGCGTATGCGTTTTTTCCTGAATATATTCAGGAAAAAACGCATACGCCCTTTTTGGCCAACCAAGCAACCTGGAAAGGCAAATAAGCGCTACAAAGAAGTCTCGCTTCCCATCGGTCAAAAGGGCCATGCTGAAAAAAGTGTCAAAACCAGAAATGCAGGACAGGCCATGGAGAAATGGGAGCCTTGCTACACTGATGGGCGGGATGTAAATTGCCAACAGCCACTCTGGAGAAGTGTACGGTGTGTCCTGAAACATCTAAAAAACACAGCTTAGAGAGCATAGGGCACTTCCACGCATGGGGGGATAAAGTGGGAAAATTGAAAATCAGCAAGACACAAGCACCCCAAAGTTTAGGGCTGCTCTGTTGACAAGGACCTCCACTTCATTCCACCTTAAATATCCCAGGAAAGCGAAAAATGGATAAAAAAGTTGTGGTCCTTATGTAGAATGGAATATCACTCAGCCATGAAATCAATGTCATAAGGCTAGTAGCAGCATGATGAGTGGATTTAGGTAAGACGATTCTAAGTGAAATAAGTCACACAGAAAAGGACACTTCTCATAAGGTGTCACTTATAGAGGGAATGTAAAAACCGTTACACTTGAACTGAATTACAAAACAGAACAGAGTCACACATGCAGAAAACACACTATGGCTGCTTAACGGGAAAGGTGAGGTGGGGTGATACATAAAACAAGAGTTTCAAATTAGCTCAGATACCGTTCCATAAACCCAATATGTAATAGACAAGACCTACTCCTTGCTCAGAGAACTGGACTCAACACGCCCGATTCACCGCACAAGAATATATCTGACTAGTAATAATCTTAAAACCTATGTATTGATATCTCTCTGTTAGTGTGTCAAGTGGATGTAAAGCGGCATAAACACAGCCGTGAAAAGCAGCTAAACCCCATTATAAAAATAAATTACTTTTAAAAACCCATGAAACAAAGACAGGGAAAGAGAGAGAAATTCTTACACAATTCGTTCAGGGGCTGTGATGCAACCTGGATTGACCATATCTAGACCCACAGCTGGATGAGACATAAGGGTGGACACTCTTGGGGCTGAGAGGTTTGGTGAGGTTGGGTGAGCAAACGCAGACCCTTTAAAGTAATACTGCGTGCTACCCATCGCATGGGTCCCAAATCTCCAGGTTCAAGGGCATCTTCCTACATCGAAAACATGCATGAGAAACCCAGAAGATGGTACACCGTGTGATGGGGAAAGGTTTCTAAAACGCACCTCATTTCTCATCTCCTTGTGCTCGGGTTCGCCATTCCAGCCACTTTACTAGCAATCTCCCTACTTGGAGCA
This sequence comes from Balaenoptera physalus, assembly GCF_965194825.1. Taxonomy (NCBI): domain Eukaryota; kingdom Metazoa; phylum Chordata; class Mammalia; order Artiodactyla; family Balaenopteridae; genus Balaenoptera; species Balaenoptera physalus. The sequence continues at coordinate 718,392 of NW_028126268.1, read as the reverse complement.
TCAGCACCTTTAACCTCCTGTTCCGTACAGGTTGCAATTTGTCCTGAGGATGAACGGGAAGACGGGGAACCAATGAGAGACTAGCTCTTGGTGTTGGGACAGGCACAGGTCACTCTATTTTCCCATCAGGAAGAAGAATTAACCACAGGCTCAGCCTGCCCCCCAGAACCAGAACAGGGCCTGAAGCCATCCTGCGCTTTTGCGGCCGGCTCCCAAAAAAGCGACTTGTAAAATGGAGCTTCAGGGCACTGCAATTCACAAACCTGCAGAGTTATAAATGATAACTCTCGTCCACAAATATATTGAGGGAAGGCAAAGAAGAGGATTTGAAATCAAGGCAGAATTACAGGAAACAGATTTCAGGAGGTAGATTCGAATCGCCTTTAAAGCACATGAAAAGCGGCAAAACGTTGACAATGATGCCCTTGGCCAAAAAGGGCGTATGCGTTTTTTCCTGAATATATTCAGGAAAAAACGCATACGCCCTTTTTGGCCAAGCAAGCAACCTGGAAAGGCAAATAAGCGCTACAAAGAAGTCTCGCTTCCCATCGGTCAAAAGGGCCATGCTGAAAAAAGTGTCAAAACCAGAAATGCAGGACAGGCCATGGAGAAATGGGAGCCTTGCTACACTGATGGGCGGGATGTAAATTGCCAACAGCCACTCTGGAGAAGTGTACGGTGTGTCCTGAAACATCTAAAAAACACAGCTTAGAGAGCATAGGGCACTTCCACGCATGGGGGGATAAAGTGGGAAAATTGAAAATCAGCAAAACACAAGCACCCCAAAGTTTAGGGCTGCTCTGTTGACAAGGACCTCCACTTCCTTCCACCTTAAATATCCCAGGAAAGCGAAAAATGGATAAAAAAGTTGTGGTCCTTATGTACAATGGAATATCACTCAGCCATGAAATCAATGTCATAAGGCTAGTAGCAGCATGATGAGTGGATTTAGGTAAGACGATTCTAAGTGAAATAAGTCACACAGAAAAGGACACTTCTCATAAGGTGTCACTTATAGAGGGAATGTAAAAACCGTTACACTTGAAATGAATTACAAAACAGAACAGAGTCTCACATGCAGAAAACACACTATGGCTGCTTAACGGGAAAGGTGAGGTGGGGTGATACATAAAACAAGAGTTTCAAATTAGCTCAGATACCGTTCCATAAACCCAATATGTAATAGACAAGACCTACTCCTTGCTCAGAGAACTGGACTCAACACGCCCGATTCACCGCACAAGAATATATCTGACTAGTAATAATCTTAAAACCTATGTATTGATATCTCTCTGTTAGTGTGTCAAGTGGGTGTAAAGCGGCCTAAACACAGCCGTGAAAAGCAGCTAAACCCCATTATAAAAATAAATTACTTTTAAAAACCCATGAAACAAAGACAGGGAAAGAGAGAGAAATTCTTACACAATTCGTTCAGGGGCTGTGATGCAACCTGGATTGACCATATCTAGACCCACAGCTGGATGAGACATAAGGGTGGACACTCTTGGGGCTGAGAGGTTTGGTGAGGTTGGGTGAGCAAACGCAGACCCTTTAAAGTAATACTGCGTGCTACCCATCGCATGGGTCCCAAATCTCCAGGTTCAAGGGCATCTTCCTACATCGAAAACATGCATGAGAAACCCAGAAGATGGTACACCGTGTGATGGGGAAAGGTTTCTAAAACGCACCTCATTTCTCATCTCCTTGTGCTCGGGTTCGCCATTCCAGCCACTTTACTAGCAATCTCCCTACTTGGAGCATCAGCACCTTTAACCTCCTGTTCCGTACAGGTTGCAATTTGTCCTGAGGATGAACGGGAAGACGGGGAACCAATGAGAGACTAGCTCTTGGTGTTGGGACAGGCACAGGTCACTCTATTTTCCCATCAGGAAGAAGAATTAACCACAGGCTCAGCCTGCCCCCCAGAACCAGAACAGGGCCTGAAGCCATCCTGCGCTTTTGCGGCCGGCTCCCAAAAAAGCGACTTGTAAAATGGAGCTTCAGGGCACTGCAATTCACAAACCTGCAGAGTTATAAATGATAACTCTTGTCCACAAATATATTGAGGGAAGGCAAAGAAGAGGATTTGAAATCAAGGCAGAATTACAGGAAACAGATTTCAGGAGGTAGATTCGAATCGCCTTTAAAGCACATGAAAAGCGGCAAAACGTTGACAATGATGCCCTTGGCCAAAAAGGGCGTATGCGTTTTTTCCTGAATATATTCAGGAAAAAACGCATACGCCCTTTTTGGCCAACCAAGCAACCTGGAAAGGCAAATAAGCGCTACAAAGAAGTCTCGCTTCCCATCGGTCAAAAGGGCTATGCTGAAAAAAGTGTCAAAACCAGAAATGCAGGACAGGCCATGGAGAAATGGGAGCCTTGCTACACTGATGGGCGGGATGTAAATTGCCAACAGCCACTCTGGAGAAGTGTACGGTGTGTCCTGAAACATCTAAAAAACACAGCTTAGAGAGCATAGGGCACTTCCACGCATGGGGGGATAAAGTGGGAAAATTGAAAATCAGCAAGACACAAGCACCCCAAAGTTTAGGGCTGCTCTGTTGACAAGGACCTCCACTTCATTCCACCTTAAATATCCCAGGAAAGCGAAAAATGGATAAAAAAGTTGTGGTCCTTATGTACAATGGAATATCACTCAGCCATGAAATCAATGTCATAAGGCTAGTAGCAGCATGATGAGTGGATTTAGGTAAGACGATTCTAAGTGAGATAAGTCACACAGAAAAGGACACTTCTCATAAGGTGTCACTTATAGAGGGAATGTAAAAACCGTTACACTTGAACTGAATTACAAAACAGAACAGAGTCACACGTGCAGAAAACACACTATGGCTGCTTAACGGGAAAGGTGAGGTGGGGTGATACATAAAACAAGAGTTTCAAATTAGCTCAGATACCGTTCCATAAACCCAATATGTAATAGACAAGACCTACTCCTTGCTCAGAGAACTGGACTCAACACGCCCGATTCACCGCACAAGAATATATCTGACTAGTAATAATCTTAAAACCTATGTATTGATATCTCTCTGTTAGTGTGTCAAGTGGATGTAAAGCGGCATAAACACAGCCGTGAAAAGCAGCTAAACCCCATTATAAAAATAAATTACTTTTAAAAACCCATGAAACAAAGACAGGGAAAGAGAGAGAAATTCTTACACAATTCGTTCAGGGGCTGTGATGCAACCTGGATTGACCATATCTAGACCCACAGCTGGATGAGACATAAGGGTGGACACTCTTGGGGCTGAGAGGTTTGGTGAGGTTGGGTGAGCAAACGCAGACCCTTTAAAGTAATACTGCGTGCTACCCATCGCATGGGTCCCAAATCTCCAGGTTCAAGGGCATCTTCCTACATCGAAAACATGCATGAGAAACCCAGAAGATGGTACACCGTGTGATGGGGAAAGGTTTCTAAAACGCACCTCATTTCTCATCTCCTTGTGCTCGGGTTCGCCATTCCAGCCACTTTACTAGCAATCTCCCTACTTGGAGCATCAGCACCTTTAACCTCCTGTTCCGTACAGGTTGCAATTTGTCCCCAGGATGAACGGGAAGACGGGGAACCAATGAGAGACTAGCTCTTGGTGTTGGGACAGGCACAGGTCACTCTATTTTCCCATCAGGAAGAAGAATTAACCACAGGCTCAGCCTGCCCCCCAGAACCAGAACAGGGCCTGAAGCCATCCTGCGCTTTTGCGGCCGGCTCCCAAAAAAGCGACTTGTAAAATGGAGCTTCAGGGCACTGCAATTCACAAACCTGCAGAGTTATAAATGATAACTCTCGTCCACAAATATATTGAGGGAAGGCAAAGAAGAGGATTTGAAATCAAGGCAGAATTACAGGAAACAGATTTCAGGAGGTAGATTCGAATCGCCTTTAAAGCACATGAAAAGCGGCAAAACGTTGACAATGATGCCCTTGGCCAAAAAGGGCGTATGCGTTTTTTCCTGAATATATTCAGGAAAAAACGCATACGCCCTTTTTGGCCAACCAAGCAACCTGGAAAGGCAAATCAGCGCTACAAAGAAGTCTCGCTTCCCATCGGTCAAAAGGGCCATGCTGAAAAAAGTGTCAAAACCAGAAATGCAGGACAGGCCATGGAGAAATGGGAGCCTTGCTACACTGATGGGCGGGATGTAAATTGCCAACAGCCACTCTGGAGAAGTGTACGGTGTGTCCTGAAACATCTAAAAAACACAGCTTAGAGAGCATAGGGCACTTCCACGCATGGGGGGATAAAGTGGGAAAATTGAAAATCAGCAAGACACAAGCACCCCAAAGTTTAGGGCTGCTCTGTTGACAAGGACCTCCACTTCATTCCACCTTAAATATCCCAGGAAAGCGAAAAATGGATAAAAAAGTTGTGGTCCTTATGTACAATGGAATATCACTCAGCCATGAAATCAATGTCATAAGGCTAGTAGCAGCATGATGAGTGGATTTAGGTATGACGATTCTAAGTGAAATAAGTCACACAGAAAAGGACACTTCTCATAAGGTGTCACTTATAGAGGGAATGTAAAAACCGTTACACTTGAACTGAATTACAAAACAGAACAGAGTCACACATGCAGAAAACACACTATGGCTGCTTAACGGGAAAGGTGAGGTGGGGTGATACATAAAACAAGAGTTTCAAATGAGCTCAGGTACCGTTCCATAAACCCAATATGTAATAGACAAGACCTACTCCTTGCTCAGAGAACTGGACTCAACACGCCCGATTCACCGCACAAGAATATATCTGACTAGTAATAATCTTAAAACCTATGTACTGATATCTCTCTGTTAGTGTGTCAAGTGGATGTAAAGCGGCATAAACACAGCCGTGAAAAGCAGCTAAACCCCATTATAAAAATAAATTACTTTTAAAAACCCATGAAACAAAGACAGGGAAAGAGAGAGAAATTCTTACACAATTCGTTCAGGGGCTGTGATGCAACCTGGATTGACCATATCTAGACCCACAGCTGGATGAGACATAAGGGTGGACACTCTTGGGGCTGAGAGGTTTGGTGAGGTTGGGTGAGCAAACGCAGACCCTTTAAAGTAATACTGCGTGCTACCCATCGCATGGGTCCCAAATCTCCAGGTTCAAGGGCATCTTCCTACATCGAAAACATGCATGAGAAACCCAGAAGATGGTACACCGTGTGATGGGGAAAGGTTTCTAAAACGCACCTCATTTCTCATCTCCTTGTGCTCGGGTTCGCCATTCCAGCCACTTTACTAGCAATCTCCCTACTTGGAGCATCAGCACCTTTAACCTCCTGTTCCGTACAGGTTGCAATTTGTCCTGAGGATGAACGGGAAGACGGGGAACCAATGAGAGACTAGCTCTTGGTGTTGGGACAGGCACAGGTCACTCTATTTTCCCATCAGGAAGAAGAATTAACCACAGGCTCAGCCTGCCCCCCAGAACCAGAACAGGGCCTGAAGCCATCCTGCGCTTTTGCGGCCGGCTCCCAAAAAAGCGACTTGTAAAATGGAGCTTCAGGGCACTGCAATTCACAAACCTGCAGAGTTATAAATGATAACTCTCGTCCACAAATATATTGAGGGAAGGCAAAGAAGAGGATTTGAAATCAAGGCAGAATTACAGGAAACAGATTTCAGGAGGTAGATTCGAATCGCCTTTAAAGCACATGAAAAGCGGCAAAACGTTGACAATGATGCCCTTGGCCAAAAAGGGCGTATGCGTTTTTTCCTGAATATATTCAGGAAAAAACGCATACGCCCTTTTTGGCCAACCAAGCAACCTGGAAAGGCAAATAAGCGCTACAAAGAAGTCTCGCTTCCCATCGGTCAAAAGGGCCATGCTGAAAAAAGTGTCAAAACCAGAAATGCAGGACAGGCCATGGAGAAATGGGAGCCTTGCTACACTGATGGGCGGGATGTAAATTGCCAACAGCCACTCTGGAGAAGTGTACGGTGTGTCCTGAAACATCTAAAAAACACAGCTTAGAGAGCATAGGGCACTTCCACGCATGGGGGGATAAAGTGGGAAAATTGAAAATCAGCAAAACACAAGCACCCCAAAGTTTAGGGCTGCTCTGTTGACAAGGACCTCCACTTCCTTCCACCTTAAATATCCCAGGAAAGCGAAAAATGGATAAAAAAGTTGTGGTCCTTATGTACAATGGAATATCACTCAGCCATGAAATCAATGTCATAAGGCTAGTAGCAGCATGATGAGTGGATTTAGGTAAGACGATTCTAAGTGAAATAAGTCACACAGAAAAGGACACTTCTCATAAGGTGTCACTTATAGAGGGAATGTAAAAACCGTTACACTTGAAATGAATTACAAAACAGAACAGAGTCTCACATGCAGAAAACACACTATGGCTGCTTAACGGGAAAGGTGAGGTGGGGTGATACATAAAACAAGAGTTTCAAATTAGCTCAGATACCGTTCCATAAACCCAATATGTAATAGACAAGACCTACTCCTTGCTCAGAGAACTGGACTCAACACGCCCGATTCACCGCACAAGAATATATCTGACTAGTAATAATCTTAAAACCTATGTATTGATATCTCTCTGTTAGTGTGTCAAGTGGGTGTAAAGCGGCCTAAACACAGCCGTGAAAAGCAGCTAAACCCCATTATAAAAATAAATTACTTTTAAAAACCCATGAAACAAAGACAGGGAAAGAGAGAGAAATTCTTACACAATTCGTTCAGGGGCTGTGATGCAACCTGGATTGACCATATCTAGACCCACAGCTGGATGAGACATAAGGGTGGACACTCTTGGGGCTGAGAGGTTTGGTGAGGTTGGGTGAGCAAACGCAGACCCTTTAAAGTAATACTGCGTGCTACCCATCGCATGGGTCCCAAATCTCCAGGTTCAAGGGCATCTTCCTACATCGAAAACATGCATGAGAAACCCAGAAGATGGTACACCGTGTGATGGGGAAAGGTTTCTAAAACGCACCTCATTTCTCATCTCCTTGTGCTCGGGTTCGCCATTCCAGCCACTTTACTAGCAATCTCCCTACTTGGAGCATCAGCACCTTTAACCTCATGTTCCGTACAGGTTGCAATGTGTCCTGAGGATGAACGGGAAGACGGGGAACCAATGAGAGACTAGCTCTTGGTGTTGGGACAGGCACAGGTCACTCTATTTTCCCATCAGGAAGAAGAATTAACCACAGGCTCAGCCTGCCCCCCAGAACCAGAACAGGGCCTGAAGCCATCCTGCGCTTTTGCGGCCGGCTCCCAAAAAAGCGACTTGTAAAATGGAGCTTCAGGGCACTGCAATTCACAAACCTGCAGAGTTATAAATGATAACTCTCGTCCACAAATATATTGAGGGAAGGCAAAGAAGAGGATTTGAAATCAAGGCAGAATTACAGGAAACAGATTTCAGGAGGTAGATTCGAATCGCCTTTAAAGCACATGAAAAGCGGCAAAACGTTGACAATGATGCCCTTGGCCAAAAAGGGCGTATGCGTTTTTTCCTGAATATATTCAGGAAAAAACGCATACGCCCTTTTTGGCCAACCAAGCAACCTGGAAAGGCAAATAAGCGCTACAAAGAAGTCTCGCTTCCCATCGGTCAAAAGGGCCATGCTGAAAAAAGTGTCAAAACCAGAAATGCAGGACAGGCCATGGAGAAATGGGAGCCTTGCTACACTGATGGGCGGGATGTAAATTGCCAACAGCCACTCTGGAGAAGTGTACGGTGTGTCCTGAAACATCTAAAAAACACAGCTTAGAGAGCATAGGGCACTTCCACGCATGGGGGGATAAAGTGGGAAAATTGAAAATCAGCAAGACACAAGCACCCCAAAGTTTAGGGCTGCTCTGTTGACAAGGACCTCCACTTCATTCCACCTTAAATATCCCAGGAAAGCGAAAAATGGATAAAAAAGTTGTGGTCCTTATGTACAATGGAATATCACTCAGCCATGAAATCAATGTCATAAGGCTAGTAGCAGCATGATGAGTGGATTTAGGTATGACGATTCTAAGTGAAATAAGTCACACAGAAAAGGACACTTCTCATAAGGTGTCACTTATAGAGGGAATGTAAAAACCGTTACACTTGAACTGAATTACAAAACAGAACAGAGTCACACATGCAGAAAACACACTATGGCTGCTTAACGGGAAAGGTGAGGTGGGGTGATACATAAAACAAGAGTTTCAAATGAGCTCAGGTACCGTTCCATAAACCCAATATGTAATAGACAAGACCTACTCCTTGCTCAGAGAACTGGACTCAACACGCCCGATTCACCGCACAAGAATATATCTGACTAGTAATAATCTTAAAACCTATGTATTGATATCTCTCTGTTAGTGTGTCAAGTGGATGTAAAGCGGCATAAACACAGCCGTGAAAAGCAGCTAAACCCCATTATAAAAATAAATTACTTTTAAAAACCCATGAAACAAAGACAGGGAAAGAGAGAGAAATTCTTACACAATTCGTTCAGGGGCTGTGATGCAACCTGGATTGACCATATCTAGACCCACAGCTGGATGAGACATAAGGGTGGACACTCTTGGGGCTGAGAGGTTTGGTGAGGTTGGGTGAGCAAACGCAGACCCTTTAAAGTAATACTGCGTGCTACCCATCGCATGGGTCCCAAATCTCCAGGTTCAAGGGCATCTTCCTACATCGAAAACATGCATGAGAAACCCAGAAGATGGTACACCGTGTGATGGGGAAAGGTTTCTAAAACACACCTCATTTCTCATCTCCTTGTGCTCGGGTTCGCCATTCCAGCCACTTTACTAGCAATCTCCCTACTTGGAGCATCAGCACCTTTAACCTCCTGTTCCGTACAGGTTGCAATTTGTCCTGAGGATGAACGGGAAGACGGGGAACCAATGAGAGACTAGCTCTTGGTGTTGGGACAGGCACAGGTCACTCTATTTTCCCATCAGGAAGAAGAATTAACCACAGGCTCAGCCTGCCCCCCGGAACCAGAACAGGGCCTGAAGCCATCCTGCGCTTTTGCGGCCGGCTCCCAAAAAAGCGACTTGTAAAATGGAGCTTCAGGGCACTGCAATTCACAAACCTGCAGAGTTATAAATGATAACTCTCGTCCACAAATATATTGCGGGAAGGCAAAGAAGAGGATTTGAAATCAAGGCAGAATTGCAGGAAACAGATTTCAGGAGGTAGATTCGAATCGCCTTTAAAGCACATGAAAAGCGGCAAAACGTTGACAATGATGCCCTTGGCCAAAAAGGGCGTATGCGTTTTTTCCTGAATATATTCAGGAAAAAACGCATACGCCCTTTTTGGCCAACCAAGCAACCTGGAAAGGCAAATCAGCGCTACAAAGAAGTCTCGCTTCCCATCGGTCAAAAGGGCCATGCTGAAAAAAGTGTCAAAACCAGAAATGCAGGACAGGCCATGGAGAAATGGGAGCCTTGCTACACTGATGGGCGGGATGTAAATTGCCAACAGCCACTCTGGAGAAGTGTACGGTGTGTCCTGAAACATCTAAAAAACACAGCTTAGAGAGCATAGGGCACTTCCACGCATGGGGGGATAAAGTGGGAAAATTGAAAATCAGCAAGACACAAGCACCCCAAAGTTTAGGGCTGCTCTGTTGACAAGGACCTCCACTTCATTCCACCTTAAATATCCCAGGAAAGCGAAAAATGGATAAAAAAGTTGTGGTCCTTATGTACAATGGAATATCACTCAGCCATGAAATCAATGTCATAAGGCTAGTAGCAGCATGATGAGTGGATTTAGGTATGACGATTCTAAGTGAAATAAGTCACACAGAAAAGGACACTTCTCATAAGGTGTCACTTATAGAGGGAATGTAAAAACCGTTACACTTGAACTGAATTACAAAACAGAACAGAGTCACACATGCAGAAAACACACTATGGCTGCTTAACGGGAAAGGTGAGGTGGGGTGATACATAAAACAAGAGTTTCAAATGAGCTCAGGTACCGTTCCATAAACCCAATATGTAATAGACAAGACCTACTCCTTGCTCAGAGAACTGGACTCAACACGCCCGATTCACCGCACAAGAATATATCTGACTAGTAATAATCTTAAAACCTATGTACTGATATCTCTCTGTTAGTGTGTCAAGTGGATGTAAAGCGGCATAAACACAGCCGTGAAAAGCAGCTAAACCCCATTATAAAAATAAATTACTTTTAAAAACCCATGAAACAAAGACAGGGAAAGAGAGAGAAATTCTTACACAATTCGTTCAGGGGCTGTGATGCAACCTGGATTGACCATATCTAGACCCACAGCTGGATGAGACATAAGGGTGGACACTCTTGGGGCTGAGAGGTTTGGTGAGGTTGGGTGAGCAAACGCAGACCCTTTAAAGTAATACTGCGTGCTACCCATCGCATGGGCCCCAAATCTCCAGGTTCAAGGGCATCTTCCTACATCGAAAACATGCATGAGAAACCCAGAAGATGGTACACCGTGTGATGGGGAAAGGTTTCTAAAACGCACCTCATTTCTCATCTCCTTGTGCTCGGGTTCGCCATTCCAGCCACTTTACTAGCAATCTCCCTACTTGGAGCATCAGCACCTTTAACCTCCTGTTCCGTACAGGTTGCAATTTGTCCTGAGGATGAACGGGAAGACGGGGAACCAATGAGAGACTAGCTCTTGGTGTTGGGACAGGCACAGGTCACTCTATTTTCCCATCAGGAAGAAGAATTAACCACAGGCTCAGCCTGCCCCCCAGAACCAGAACAGGGCCTGAAGCCATCCTGCGCTTTTGCGGCCGGCTCCCAAAAAAGCGACTTGTAAAATGGAGCTTCAGGGCACTGCAATTCACAAACCTGCAGAGTTATAAATGATAACTCTCGTCCACAAATATATTGAGGGAAGGCAAAGAAGAGGATTTGAAATCAAGGCAGAATTACAGGAAACAGATTTCAGGAGGTAGATTCGAATCGCCTTTAAAGCACATGAAAAGCGGCAAAACGTTGACAATGATGCCCTTGGCCAAAAAGGGCGTATGCGTTTTTTCCTGAATATATTCAGGAAAAAACGCATACGCCCTTTTTGGCCAACCAAGCAACCTGGAAAGGCAAATCAGCGCTACAAAGAAGTCTCGCTTCCCATCGGTCAAAAGGGCCATGCTGAAAAAAGTGTCAAAACCAGAAATGCAGGACAGGCCATGGAGAAATGGGAGCCTTGCTACACTGATGGGCGGGATGTAAATTGCCAACAGCCACTCTGGAGAAGTGTACGGTGTGTCCTGAAACATCTAAAAAACACAGCTTAGAGAGCATAGGGCACTTCCACGCATGGGGGGATAAAGTGGGAAAATTGAAAATCAGCAAAACACAAGCACCCCAAAGTTTAGGGCTGCTCTGTTGACAAGGACCTCCACTTCCTTCCACCTTAAATATCCCAGGAAAGCGAAAAATGGATAAAAAAGTTGTGGTCCTTATGTACAATGGAATATCACTCAGCCATGAAATCAATGTCATAAGGCTAGTAGCAGCATGATGAGTGGATTTAGGTAAGACGATTCTAAGTGAAATAAGTCACACAGAAAAGGACACTTCTCATAAGGTGTCACTTATAGAGGGAATGTAAAAACCGTTACACTTGAAATGAATTACAAAACAGAACAGAGTCTCACATGCAGAAAACACACTATGGCTGCTTAACGGGAAAGGTGAGGTGGGGTGATACATAAAACAAGAGTTTCAAATTAGCTCAGATACCGTTCCATAAACCCAATATGTAATAGACAAGACCTACTCCTTGCTCAGAGAACTGGACTCAACACGCCCGATTCACCGCACAAGAATATATCTGACTAGTAATAATCTTAAAACCTATGTATTGATATCTCTCTGTTAGTGTGTCAAGTGGGTGTAAAGCGGCCTAAACACAGCCGTGAAAAGCAGCTAAACCCCATTATAAAAATAAATTACTTTTAAAAACCCATGAAACAAAGACAGGGAAAGAGAGAGAAATTCTTACACAATTCGTTCAGGGGCTGTGATGCAACCTGGATTGACCATATCTAGACCCACAGCTGGATGAGACATAAGGGTGGACACTCTTGGGGCTGAGAGGTTTGGTGAGGTTGGGTGAGCAAACGCAGACCCTTTAAAGTAATACTGCGTGCTACCCATCGCATGGGTCCCAAATCTCCAGGTTCAAGGGCATCTTCCTACATCGAAAACATGCATGAGAAACCCAGAAGATGGTACACCGTGTGATGGGGAAAGGTTTCTAAAACGCACCTCATTTCTCATCTCCTTGTGCTCGGGTTCGCCATTCCAGCCACTTTACTAGCAATCTCCCTACTTGGAGCATCAGCACCTTTAACCTCCTGTTCCGTACAGGTTGCAATGTGTCCTGAGGATGAACGGGAAGACGGGGAACCAATGAGAGACTAGCTCTTGGTGTTGGGACAGGCACAGGTCACTCTATTTTCCCATCAGGAAGAAGAATTAACCACAGGCTCAGCCTGCCCCCCAGAACCAGAACAGGGCCTGAAGCCATCCTGCGCTTTTGCGGCCGGCTCCCAAAAAAGCGACTTGTAAAATGGAGCTTCAGGGCACTGCAATTCACAAACCTGCAGAGTTATAAATGATAACTCTCGTCCACAAATATATTGAGGGAAGGCAAAGAAGAGGATTTGAAATCAAGGCAGAATTACAGGAAACAGATTTCAGGAGGTAGATTCGAATCGCCTTTAAAGCACATGAAAAGCGGCAAAACGTTGACAATGATGCCCTTGGCCAAAAAGGGCGTATGCGTTTTTTCCTGAATATATTCAGGAAAAAACGCATACGCCCTTTTTGGCCAACCAAGCAACCTGGAAAGGCAAATAAGCGCTACAAAGAAGTCTCGCTTCCCATCGGTCAAAAGGGCCATGCTGAAAAAAGTGTCAAAACCAGAAATGCAGGACAGGCCATGGAGAAATGGGAGCCTTGCTACACTGATGGGCGGGATGTAAATTGCCAACAGCCACTCTGGAGAAGTGTACGGTGTGTCCTGAAACATCTAAAAAACACAGCTTAGAGAGCATAGGGCACTTCCACGCATGGGGGGATAAAGTGGGAAAATTGAAAATCAGCAAGACACAAGCACCCCAAAGTTTAGGGCTGCTCTGTTGACAAGGACCTCCACTTCATTCCACCTTAAATATCCCAGGAAAGCGAAAAATGGATAAAAAAGTTGTGGTCCTTATGTACAATGGAATATCACTCAGCCATGAAATCAATGTCATAAGGCTAGTAGCAGCATGATGAGTGGATTTAGGTATGACGATTCTAAGTGAAATAAGTCACACAGAAAAGGACACTTCTCATAAGGTGTCACTTATAGAGGGAATGTAAAAACCGTTACACTTGAACTGAATTACAAAACAGAACAGAGTCACACATGCAGAAAACACACTATGGCTGCTTAACGGGAAAGGTGAGGTGGGGTGATACATAAAACAAGAGTTTCAAATGAGCTCAGGTACCGTTCCATAAACCCAATATGTAATAGACAAGACCTACTCCTTGCTCAGAGAACTGGACTCAACACGCCCGATTCACCGCACAAGAATATATCTGACTAGTAATAATCTTAAAACCTATGTATTGATATCTCTCTGTTAGTGTGTCAAGTGGATGTAAAGCGGCATAAACACAGCCGTGAAAAGCAGCTAAACCCCATTATAAAAATAAATTACTTTTAAAAACCCATGAAACAAAGACAGGGAAAGAGAGAGAAATTCTTACACAATTCGTTCAGGGGCTGTGATGCAACCTGGATTGACCATATCTAGACCCACAGCTGGATGAGACATAAGGGTGGACACTCTTGGGGCTGAGAGGTTTGGTGAGGTTGGGTGAGCAAACGCAGACCCTTTAAAGTAATACTGCGTGCTACCCATCGCATGGGTCCCAAATCTCCAGGTTCAAGGGCATCTTCCTACATCGAAAACATGCATGAGAAACCCAGAAGATGGTACACCGTGTGATGGGGAAAGGTTTCTAAAACACACCTCATTTCTCATCTCCTTGTGCTCGGGTTCGCCATTCCAGCCACTTTACTAGCAATCTCCCTACTTGGAGCATCAGCACCTTTAACCTCCTGTTCCGTACAGGTTGCAATTTGTCCTGAGGATGAACGGGAAGACGGGGAACCAATGAGAGACTAGCTCTTGGTGTTGGGACAGGCACAGGTCACTCTATTTTCCCATCAGGAAGAAGAATTAACCACAGGCTCAGCCTGCCCCCCGGAACCAGAACAGGGCCTGAAGCCATCCTGCGCTTTTGCGGCCGGCTCCCAAAAAAGCGACTTGTAAAATGGAGCTTCAGGGCACTGCAATTCACAAACCTGCAGAGTTATAAATGATAACTCTCGTCCACAAATATATTGCGGGAAGGCAAAGAAGAGGATTTGAAATCAAGGCAGAATTGCAGGAAACAGATTTCAGGAGGTAGATTCGAATCGCCTTTAAAGCACATGAAAAGCGGCAAAACGTTGACAATGATGCCCTTGGCCAAAAAGGGCGTATGCGTTTTTTCCTGAATATATTCAGGAAAAAACGCATACGCCCTTTTTGGCCAACCAAGCAACCTGGAAAGGCAAATCAGCGCTACAAAGAAGTCTCGCTTCCCATCGGTCAAAAGGGCCATGCTGAAAAAAGTGTCAAAACCAGAAATGCAGGACAGGCCATGGAGAAATGGGAGCCTTGCTACACTGATGGGCGGGATGTAAATTGCCAACAGCCACTCTGGAGAAGTGTACGGTGTGTCCTGAAACATCTAAAAAACACAGCTTAGAGAGCATAGGGCACTTCCACGCATGGGGGGATAAAGTGGGAAAATTGAAAATCAGCAAGACACAAGCACCCCAAAGTTTAGGGCTGCTCTGTTGACAAGGACCTCCACTTCATTCCACCTTAAATATCCCAGGAAAGCGAAAAATGGATAAAAAAGTTGTGGTCCTTATGTACAATGGAATATCACTCAGCCATGAAATCAATGTCATAAGGCTAGTAGCAGCATGATGAGTGGATTTAGGTAAGACGACTCTAAGTGAAATAAGTCACACAGAAAAGGACACTTCTCATAAGGTGTCACTTATAGAGGGAATGTAAAAACCGTTACACTTGAACTGAATTACAAAACAGAACAGAGTCACACGTGCAGAAAACACACTATGGCTGCTTAACGGGAAAGGTGAGGTGGGGTGATACATAAAACAAGAGTTTCAAATTAGCTCAGATACCGTTCCATAAACCCAATATGTAATAGACAAGACCTACTCCTTGCTCAGAGAACTGGACTCAACACGCCCGATTCACCGCACAAGAATATATCTGACTAGTAATAATCTTAAAACCTATGTATTGATATCTCTCTGTTAGTGTGTCAAGTGGATGTAAAGCGGCATAAACACAGCCGTGAAAAGCAGCTAAACCCCATTATAAAAATAAATTACTTTTAAAAACCCATGAAACAAAGACAGGGAAAGAGAGAGAAATTCTTACACAATTCGTTCAGGGGCTGTGATGCAACCTGGATTGACCATATCTAGACCCACAGCTGGATGAGACATAAGGGTGGACACTCTTGGGGCTGAGAGGTTTGGTGAGGTTGGGTGAGCAAACGCAGACCCTTTAAAGTAATACTGCGTGCTACCCATCGCATGGGTCCCAAATCTCCAGGTTCAAGGGCATCTTCCTACATCGAAAACATGCATGAGAAACCCAGAAGATGGTACACCGTGTGATGGGGAAAGGTTTCTAAAACGCACCTCATTTCTCATCTCCTTGTGCTCGGGTTCGCCATTCCAGCCACTTTACTAGCAATCTCCCTACTTGGAGCATCAGCACCTTTAACCTCCTGTTCCGTACAGGTTGCAATTTGTCCTGAGGATGAACGGGAAGACGGGGAACCAATGAGAGACTAGCTCTTGGTGTTGGGACAGGCACAGGTCACTCTATTTTCCCATCAGGAAGAAGAATTAACCACAGGCTCAGCCTGCCCCCCAGAACCAGAACAGGGCCTGAAGCCATCCTGCGCTTTTGCGGCCGGCTCCCAAAAAAGCGGCTTGTAAAATGGAGCTTCAGGGCACTGCAATTCACAAACCTGCAGAGTTATAAATGATAACTCTCGTCCACAAATATATTGAGGGAAGGCAAAGAAGAGGATTTGAAATCAAGGCAGAATTGCAGGAAACAGATTTCAGGAGGTAGATTCGAATCGCCTTTAAAGCACATGAAAAGCGGCAAAACGTTGACAATGATGCCCTTGGCCAAAAAGGGCGTATGCGTTTTTTCCTGAATATATTCAGGAAAAAACGCATACGCCCTTTTTGGCCAACCAAGCAACCTGGAAAGGCAAATCATCACTACAAAGAAGTCTCGCTTCCCATCGGTAAAAAGGGCCATGCTGAAAAAAGTGTGAAAACCAGAAATGCAGGACAGGCCATGGAGAAATGGGAGCCTTGCTACACTAATGGGCGGGATGGAAATTGCCAACAGCCACTCTGGAGAAGTGTACAGTGGGTCCTGAAACATCTAAAAAACACAGCTTAGAGAGCATAGGGCACTTCCACGCATGGGTGGATAAAGCGGGAAAATTGAAAATCAGCAAGACACAAGCACCCCAAAGTTTAGGGCTGCTCTGTTGACAAGGACCTCCACTTCATTCCACCTTAAATATCCCAGGAAAGCGAAAAATGGCTAAAAAAGTTGTGGTCCTTATGTACAATGGAATATCACTCAGCCATGAAATCAATGTCATAAGGCTAGTAGCAGCATGATGAGTGGATTTAGGTAAGACGATTCTAAGTGAAATAAGTCACACAGAAAAGGACACTTCTCATAAGGTGTCACTTATAGAGGGAATGTAAAAACCGTTACACTTGAACTGAATTACAAAACAGAACAGAGTCACACATGCAGAAAACACACTATGGCTGCTTAACGGGAAAGGTGAGGTGGGGTGATACATAAAACAAGAGTTTCAAATTAGCTCAGATACCGTTCCATAAACCCAATATGTAATAGACAAGACCTACTCCTTGCTCAGAGAACTGGACTCAACACGCCCGATTCACCGCACAAGAATATATCTGACTAGTAATAATCTTAAAACCTATGTATTGATATCTCTCTGTTAGTGTGTCAAGTGGGTGTAAAGCGGCATAAACACAGCCGTGAAAAGCAGCTAAACCCCATTATAAAAATAAATTACTTTTAAAAACCCATGAAACAAAGACAGGGAAAGAGAGAGAAATTCTTACACAATTCGTTCAGGGGCTGTGATGCAACCTGGATTGACCATATCTAGACCCACAGCTGGATGAGACATAAGGGTGGACACTCTTGGGGCTGAGAGGTTTGGTGAGGTTGGGTGAGCAAACGCAGACCCTTTAAAGTAATACTGCGTGCTACCCATCGCATGGGTCCCAAATCTCCAGGTTCAAGGGCATCTTCCTACATCGAAAACATGCATGAGAAACCCAGAAGATGGTACACCGTGTGATGGGGAAAGGTTTCTAAAACGCACCTCATTTCTCATCTCCTTGTGCTCGGGTTCGCCATTCCAGCCACTTTACTAGCAATCTCCCTACTTGGAGCATCAGCACCTTTAACCTCCTGTTCCGTACAGGTTGCAATTTGTCCTGAGGATGAACGGGAAGACGGGGAACCAATGAGAGACTAGCTCTTGGTGTTGGGACAGGCACAGGTCACTCTATTTTCCCATCAGGAAGAAGAATTAACCACAGGCTCAGCCTGCCCCCCAGAACCAGAACAGGGCCTGAAGCCATCCTGCGCTTTTGCGGCCGGCTCCCAAAAAAGCGACTTGTAAAATGGAGCTTCAGGGCACTGCAATTCACAAACATGCAGAGTTATAAATGATAACTCTCGTCCACAAATATATTGAGGGAAGGCAAAGAAGAGGATTTGAAATCAAGGCAGAATTACAGGAAACAGATTTCAGGAGGTAGATTCGAATCGCCTTTAAAGCACATGAAAAGCGGCAAAACGTTGACAATGATGCCCTTGGCCAAAAAGGGCGTATGCGTTTTTTCCTGAATATATTCAGGAAAAAACGCATACGCCCTTTTTGGCCAACCAAGCAACCTGGAAAGGCAAATAAGCGCTACAAAGAAGTCTCGCTTCCCATCGGTCAAAAGGGCCATGCTGAAAAAAGTGTCAAAACCAGAAATGCAGGACAGGCCATGGAGAAATGGGAGCCTTGCTACACTGATGGGCGGGATGTAAATTGCCAACAGCCACTCTGGAGAAGTGTACGGTGTGTCCTGAAACATCTAAAAAACACAGCTTAGAGAGCATAGGGCACTTCCACGCATGGGGGGATAAAGTGGGAAAATTGAAAATCAGCAAGACACAAGCACCCCAAAGTTTAGGGCTGCTCTGTTGACAAGGACCTCCACTTCATTCCACCTTAAATATCCCAGGAAAGCGAAAAATGGATAAAAAAGTTGTGGTCCTTATGTACAATGGAATATCACTCAGCCATGAAATCAATGTCATAAGGCTAGTAGCAGCATGATGAGTGGATTTAGGTAAGACGATTCTAAGTGAAATAAGTCACACAGAAAAGCACACTTCTCATAAGGTGTCACTTATAGAGGGAATGTAAAAACCGTTACACTTGAACTGAATTACAAAACAGAACAGAGTCACACGTGCAGAAAACACACTATGGCTGCTTAACGGGAAAGGTGAGGTGGGGTGATACATAAAACAAGAGTTTCAAATTAGCTCAGATACCGTTCCATAAACCCAATATGTAATAGACAAGACCTACTCCTTGCTCAGAGAACTGGACTCAACACGCCCGATTCACCGCACAAGAATATATCTGACTAGTAATAATCTTAAAACCTATGTATTGATATCTCTCTGTTAGTGTGTCAAGTGGATGTAAAGCGGCATAAACACAGCCGTGAAAAGCAGCTAAACCCCATTATAAAAATAAATTACTTTTAAAAACCCATGAAACAAAGACAGGGAAAGAGAGAGAAATTCTTACACAATTCGTTCAGGGGCTGTGATGCAACCTGGATTGACCATATCTAGACCCACAGCTGGATGAGACATAAGGGTGGACACTCTTGGGGCTGAGAGGTTTGGTGAGGTTGGGTGAGCAAACGCAGACCCTTTAAAGTAATACTGCGTGCTACCCATCGCATGGGTCCCAAATCTCCAGGTTCAAGGGCATCTTCCTACATCGAAAACATGCATGAGAAACCCAGAAGATGGTACACCGTGTGATGGGGAAAGGTTTCTAAAACGCACCTCATTTCTCATCTCCTTGTGCTCGGGTTCGCCATTCCAGCCACTTTACTAGCAATCTCCCTACTTGGAGCATCAGCACCTTTAACCTCCTGTTCCGTACAGGTTGCAATTTGTCCTGAGGATGAACGGGAAGACGGGGAACCAAAGAGAGACTAGCTCTTGGTGTTGGGACAGGCACAGGTCACTCTATTTTCCCATCAGGAAGAAGAATTAACCACAGGCTCAGCCTGCCCCCCAGAACCAGAACAGGGCCTGAAGCCATCCTGCGCTTTTGCGGCCGGCTCCCAAAAAAGCGACTTGTAAAATGGAGCTTCAGGGCACTGCAATTCACAAACCTGCAGAGTTATAAATGATAACTCTCGTCCACAAATATATTGAGGGAAGGCAAAGAAGAGGATTTGAAATCAAGGCAGAATTGCAGGAAACAGATTTCAGGAGGTAGATTCGAATCGCCTTTAAAGCACATGAAAAGCGGCAAAACGTTGACAATGATGCCCTTGGCCAAAAAGGGCGTATGCGTTTTTTCCTGAATATATTCAGGAAAAAACGCATACGCCCTTTTTGGCCAACCAAGCAACCTGGAAAGGCAAATCATCACTACAAAGAAGTCTCGCTTCCCATCGGTAAAAAGGGCCATGCTGAAAAAAGTGTGAAAACCAGAAATGCAGGACAGGCCATGGAGAAATGGGAGCCTTGCTACACTAATGGGCGGGATGTAAATTGCCAACAGCCACTCTGGAGAAGTGTACAGTGGGTCCTGAAACATCTAAAAAACACAGCTTAGAGAGCATAGGGCACTTCCACGCATGGTGGGATAAAGCGGGAAAATTGAAAATCAGCAAGACACAAGCACCCCAAAGTTTAGGGCTGCTCTGTTGACAAGGACCTCCACTTCATTCCACCTTAAATATCCCAGGAAAGCGAAAAATGGATAAAAAAGTTGTGGTCCTTATGTACAATGGAATATCACTCAGCCATGAAATCAATGTCATAAGGCTAGTAGCAGCATGATGAGTGGATTTAGGTAAGACGACTCTAAGTGAAATAAGTCACACAGAAAAGGACACTTCTCATAAGGTGTCACTTATAGAGGGAATGTAAAAACCGTTACACTTGAACTGAATTACAAAACAGAACAGAGTCACACATGCAGAAAACACACTATGGCTGCTTAACGGGAAAGGTGAGGTGGGGTGATACATAAAACAAGAGTTTCAAATTAGCTCAGATACCGTTCCATAAACCCAATATGTAATAGACAAGACCTACTCCTTGCTCAGAGAACTGGACTCAACACGCCCGATTCACCGCACAAGAATATATCTGACTAGTAATAATCTTAAAACCTATGTATTGATATCTCTCTGTTAGTGTGTCAAGTGGATGTAAAGCGGCATAAACACAGCCGTGAAAAGCAGCTAAACCCCATTATAAAAATAAATGACTTTTAAAAACCCATGAAACAAAGACAGGGAAAGAGAGAGAAATTCTTACACAATTCGTTCAGGGGCTGTGATGCAACGTGGATTGACCATATCTAGACCCACAGCTGGATGAGACATAAGGGTGGACACTCTTGGGGCTGAGAGGTTTGGTGAGGTTGGGTGAGCAAACGCAGACCCTTTAAAGTAATACTGCGTGCTACCCATCGCATGGGTCCCAAATCTCCAGGTTCAAGGGCATCTTCCTACATCGAAAACATGCATGAGAAACCCAGAAGATGGTACACCGTGTGATGGGGAAAGGTTTCTAAAACGCACCTCATTTCTCATCTCCTTGTCCTCGGGTTCGCCATTCCAGCCACTTTACTAGCAATCTCCCTACTTGGAGCATCAGCACCTTTAACCTCCTGTTCCGTACAGGTTGCAATTTGTCCTGAGGATGAACGGGAAGACGGGGAACCAATGAGAGACTAGCTCTTGGTGTTGGGACAGGCACAGGTCACTCTATTTTCCCATCAGGAAGAAGAATTAACCACAGGCTCAGCCTGCCCCCCGGAACCAGAACAGGGCCTGAAGCCATCCTGCGCTTTTGCGGCCGGCTCCCAAAAAAGCGACTTGTAAAATGGAGCTTCAGGGCACTGCAATTCACAAACCTGCAGAGTTATAAATGATAACTCTCGTCCACAAATATATTGAGGGAAGGCAAAGAAGAGGATTTGAAATCAAGGCAGAATTGCAGGAAACAGATTTCAGGAGGTAGATTCGAATCGCCTTTAAAGCACATGAAAAGCGGCAAAACGTTGACAATGATGCCCTTGGCCAAAAAGGGCGTATGCGTTTTTTCCTGAATATATTCAGGAAAAAACGCATACGCCCTTTTTGGCCAACCAAGCAACCTGGAAAGGCAAATCAGCGCTACAAAGAAGTCTCGCTTCCCATCGGTCAAAAGGGCCATGATGAAAAAAGTGTCAAAACCAGAAATGCAGGACAGGCCATGGAGAAATGGGAGCCTTGCTACACTGATGGGCGGGATGTAAATTGCCAACAGCCACTCTGGAGAAGTGTACGGTGTGTCCTGAAACATCTAAAAACACAGCTTAGAGAGCATAGGGCACTTCCACGCATGGGGGGATAAAGTGGGAAAATTGAAAATCAGCAAGACACAAGCACCCCAAAGTTTAGGGCTGCTCTGTTGACAAGGACCTCCACTTCATTCCACCTTAAATATCCCAGGAAAGCGAAAAATGGATAAAAAAGTTGTGGTCCTTATGTACAATGGAATATCACTCAGCCATGAAATCAATGTCATAAGGCTAGTAGCAGCATGATGAGTGGATTTAGGTATGACGATTCTAAGTGAAATAAGTCACACAGAAAAGGACACTTCTCATAAGGTGTCACTTATAGAGGGAATGTAAAAACCGTTACACTTGAACTGAATTACAAAACAGAACAGAGTCACACATGCAGAAAACACACTATGGCTGCTTAACGGGAAAGGTGAGGTGGGGTGATACATAAAACAAGAGTTTCAAATGAGCTCAGGTACCGTTCCATAAACCCAATATGTAATAGACAAGACCTACTCCTTGCTCAGAGAACTGGACTCAACACGCCCGATTCACCGCACAAGAATATATCTGACTAGTAATAATCTTAAAACCTATGTATTGATATCTCTCTGTTAGTGTGTCAAGTGGATGTAAAGCGGCATAAACACAGCCGTGAAAAGCAGCTAAACCCCATTATAAAAATAAATTACTTTTAAAAACCCATGAAACAAAGACAGGGAAAGAGAGAGAAATTCTTACACAATTCGTTCAGGGGCTGTGATGCAACCTGGATTGACCATATCTAGACCCACAGCTGGATGAGACATAAGGGTGGACACTCTTGGGGCTGAGAGGTTTGGTGAGGTTGGGTGAGCAAACGCAGACCCTTTAAAGTAATACTGCGTGCTACCCATCGCATGGGTCCCAAATCTCCAGGTTCAAGGGCATCTTCCTACATCGAAAACATGCATGAGAAACCCAGAAGATGGTACACCGTGTGATGGGGAAAGGTTTCTAAAACGCACCTCATTTCTCATCTCCTTGTGCTCGGGTTCGCCATTCCAGCCACTTTACTAGCAATCTCCCTACTTGGAGCATCAGCACCTTTAACCTCCTGTTCCGTACAGGTTGCAATTTGTCCTGAGGATGAACGGGAAGACGGGGAACCAATGAGAGACTAGCTCTTGGTGTTGGGACAGGCACAGGTCACTCTATTTTCCCATCAGGAAGAAGAATTAACCACAGGCTCAGCCTGCCCCCCGGAACCAGAACAGGGCCTGAAGCCATCCTGCGCTTTTGCGGCCGGCTCCCAAAAAAGCGACTTGTAAAATGGAGCTTCAGGTCACTGCAATTCACAAACCTGCAGAGTTATAAATGATAACTCTCGTCCACAAATATATTGAGGGAAGGCAAAGAAGAGGATTTGAAATCAAGGCAGAATTGCAGGAAACAGATTTCAGGAGGTAGATTCGAATCGCCTTTAAAGCACATGAAAAGCGGCAAAACGTTGACAATGATGCCCTTTTTGTCCAACCAAGCAACCTGGAAAGGCAAATCAGCGCTACAAAGAAGTCTCGCTTCCCATCGGTCAAAAGGGCCATGGTGAAAAAGTGTCAAAACCAGAAATGCAGGACAGGCCATGGAGAAATGGGAGCCTTGCTACACTGATGGGCGGGATGTAAATTGCCAACAGCCACTCTGGAGAAGTGTACGGTGTGTCCTGAAACATCTAAAAAACACCGCTTAGAAGCATAGGGCACTTCCACGCATGGGGGGATAAAGTGGGAAAATTGAAAATCAGCAAAACACAAGCACCCCAAAGTTTAGGGCTGCTCTGTTGACAAGGACCTCCACTTCCTTCCACCTTAAATATCCCAGGAAAGCGAAAAATGGATAAAAAAGTTGTGGTCCTTATGTACAATGGAATATCACTCAGCCATGAAATCAATGTCATAAGGCTAGTAGCAGCATGATGAGTGGATTTAGGTAAGACGATTCTAAGTGAAATAAGTCACACAGAAAAGGACACTTCTCATAAGGTGTCACTTATAGAGGGAATGTAAAAACCGTTACACTTGAAATGAATTACAAAACAGAACAGAGTCTCACATGCAGAAAACACACTATGGCTGCTTAACGGGAAAGGTGAGGTGGGGTGATACATAAAACAAGAGTTTCAAATTAGCTCAGATACCGTTCCATAAACCCAATATGTAATAGACAAGACCTACTCCTTGCTCAGAGAACTGGACTCAACACGCCCGATTCACCGCACAAGAATATATCTGACTAGTAATAATCTTAAAACCTATGTATTGATATCTCTCTGTTAGTGTGTCAAGTGGGTGTAAAGCGGCCTAAACACAGCCGTGAAAAGCAGCTAAACCCCATTATAAAAATAAATTACTTTTAAAAACCCATGAAACAAAGACAGGGAAAGAGAGAGAAATTCTTACACAATTCGTTCAGGGGCTGTGATGCAACCTGGATTGACCATATCTAGACCCACAGCTGGATGAGACATAAGGGTGGACACTCTTGGGGCTGAGAGGTTTGGTGAGGTTGGGTGAGCAAACGCAGACCCTTTAAAGTAATACTGCGTGCTACCCATCGCATGGGTCCCAAATCTCCAGGTTCAAGGGCATCTTCCTACATCGAAAACATGCATGAGAAACCCAGAAGATGGTACACCGTGTGATGGGGAAAGGTTTCTAAAACGCACCTCATTTCTCATCTCCTTGTCCTCGGGTTCGCCATTCCAGCCACTTTACTAGCAATCTCCCTACTTGGAGCATCAGCACCTTTATCCTCCTGTTCCGTACAGGTTGCAATTTGTCCTGAGGATGAACGGGAAGACGGGGAACCAATGAGAGACTAGCTCTTGGTGTTGGGACAGGCACAGGTCACTCTATTTTCCCATCAGGAAGAAGAATTAACCACAGGCTCAGCCTGCCCCCCAGAACCAGAACAGTGCCTGAAGCCATCCTGCGCTTTTGCGGCCGGCTCCCAAAAAAGCGACTTGTAAAATGGAGCTTCAGGCCACTGCAATTCACAAACCTGCAGAGTTATAAATGATAACTCTCGTCCACAAATATATTGAGGGAAGGCAAAGAAGAGGATTTGAAATCAAGGCAGAATTGCAGGAAACAGATTTCAGGAGGTAGATTCGAATCGCCTTTAAAGCACATGAAAAGCGGCAAAACGTTGACAATGATGCCCTTGGCCAAAAAGGGCGTATGCGTTTTTTCCTGAATATATTCAGGAAAAAACGCATACGCCCTTTTTGGCCAAACAAGCAACCTGGAAAGGCAAATCAGCGCTACAAAGAAGTCTCGCTTCCCATCGGTCCAAAGGGCCATGCTGAAAAAAGTGTCAAAACCAGAAATGCAGGACAGGCCATGGAGAAATGGGAGCCTTGCTACACTGATGGGCGGGATGTAAATTGCCAACAGCCACTCTGGAGAAGTGTACGGTGTGTCCTGAAACATCTAAAAAACACCGCTTAGAGAGCATAGGGCACTTCCACGCATGGGGGGATAAAGTGGGAAAATTGAAAATCAGCAAAACACAAGCACCCCAAAGTTTAGGGCTGCTCTGTTGACAAGGACCTCCACTTCCTTCCACCTTAAATATCCCAGGAAAGCGAAAAATGGATAAAAAAGTTGTGGTCCTTATGTACAATGGAATATCACTCAGCCATGAAATCAATGTCATAAGGCTAGTAGCAGCATGATGAGTGGATTTAGGTAAGACGATTCTAAGTGAAATAATTCACACAGAAAAGGACACTTCTCATAAGGTGTCACTTATAGAGGGAATGTAAAAACCGTTACACTTGAACTGAATTACAAAACAGAACAGAGTCACACATGCAGAAAACACACTATGGCTGCTTAACGGGAAAGGTGAGGTGGGGTGATACATAAAACAAGAGTTTCAAATTAGCTCAGATACCATTCCATAAACCCAATATGTAATAGACAAGACCTACTCCTTGCTCAGAGAACTGGACTCAACACGCCCGATTCACCGCACAAGAATATATCTGAGTAGTAATAATCTTAAAACCTATGTATTGATATCTCTCTGTTAGTGTGTCAAGTGGGTGTAAAGCGGCATAAACACAGCCGTGAAAAGCAGCTAAACCCCATTATAAAAATAAATTACTTTTAAAAACCCATGAAACAAAGACAGGGAAAGAGAGAGAAATTCTTACACAATTCGTTCAGGGGCTGTGATGCAACCTGGATTGACCATATCTAGACCCACAGCTGGATGAGACATAAGGGTGGACACTCTTGGGGCTGAGAGGTTTGGTGAGGTTGGGTGAGCAAACGCAGACCCTTTAAAGTAATACTGCGTGCTACCCATCGCATGGGTCCCAAATCTCCAGGTTCAAGGGCATCTTCCTACATCGAAAACATGCATGAGAAACCCAGAAGATGGTACACCGTGTGATGGGGAAAGGTTTCTAAAACGCACCTCATTTCTCATCTCCTTGTGCTCGGGTTCGCCATTCCAGCCACTTTACTAGCAATCTCCCTACTTGGAGCATCAGCACCTTTAACCTCCTGTTCCGTACAGGTTGCAATTTGTCCTGAGGATGAACGGGAAGACGGGGAACCAATGAGAGACTAGCTCTTGGTGTTGGGACAGGCACAGGTCACTCTATTTTCCCATCAGGAAGAAGAATTAACCACAGGCTCAGCCTGCCCCCCGGAACCAGAACAGGGCCTGAAGCCATCCTGCGCTTTTGCGGCCGGCTCCCAAAAAAGCGACTTGTAAAATGGAGCTTCAGGGCACTGCAATTCACAAACCTGCAGAGTTATAAATGATAACTCTCGTCCACAAATATATTGAGGGAAGGCAAAGAAGAGGATTTGAAATCAAGGCAGAATTGCAGGAAACAGATTTCAGGAGGTAGATTCGAATCGCCTTTAAAGCACATGAAAAGCGGCAAAACGTTGACAATGATGCCCTTGGCCAAAAAGGGCGTATGCGTTTTTTCCTGAATATATTCAGGAAAAAACGCATACGCCCTTTTTGGCCAACCAAGCAACCTGGAAAGGCAAATCAGCGCTACAAAGAAGTCTCGCTTCCCATCGGTCCAAAGGGCCATGCTGAAAAAAGTGTCAAAACCAGAAATGCAGGACAGGCCATGGAGAAATGGGAGCCTTGCTACACTGATGGGCGGGATGTAAATTGCCAACAGCCACTCTGGAGAAGTGTACGGTGTGTCCTGAAACATCTAAAAAACACCGCTTAGAGAGCATAGGGCACTTCCACGCATGGGGGGATAAAGTGGGAAAATTGAAAATCAGCAAAACACAAGCACCCCAAAGTTTAGGGCTGCTCTGTTGACAAGGACCTCCACTTCCTTCCACCTTAAATATCCCAGGAAAGCGAAAAATGGATAAAAAAGTTGTGGTCCTTATGTACAATGGAATATCACTCAGCCATGAAATCAATGTCATAAGGCTAGTAGCAGCATGATGAGTGGATTTAGGTAAGACGATTCTAAGTGAAATAATTCACACAGAAAAGGACACTTCTCATAAGGTGTCACTTATAGAGGGAATGTAAAAACCGTTACACTTGAACTGAATTACAAAACAGAACAGAGTCACACATGCAGAAAACACACTATGGCTGCTTAACGGGAAAGGTGAGGTGGGGTGATACATAAAACAAGAGTTTCAAATTAGCTCAGATACCATTCCATAAACCCAATATGTAATAGACAAGACCTACTCCTTGCTCAGAGAACTGGACTCAACACGCCCGATTCACCGCACAAGAATATATCTGAGTAGTAATAATCTTAAAACCTATGTATTGATATCTCTCTGTTAGTGTGTCAAGTGGGTGTAAAGCGGCATAAACACAGCCGTGAAAAGCAGCTAAACCCCATTATAAAAATAAATTACTTTTAAAAACCCATGAAACAAAGACAGGGAAAGAGAGAGAAATTCTTACACAATTCGTTCAGGGGCTGTGATGCAACCTGGATTGACCATATCTAGACCCACAGCTGGATGAGACATAAGGGTGGACACTCTTGGGGCTGAGAGGTTTGGTGAGGTTGGGTGAGCAAACGCAGACCCTTTAAAGTAATACTGCGTGCTACCCATCGCATGGGTCCCAAATCTCCAGGTTCAAGGGCATCTTCCTACATCGAAAACATGCATGAGAAACCCAGAAGATGGTACACCGTGTGATGGGGAAAGGTTTCTAAAACGCACCTCATTTCTCATCTCCTTGTGCTCGGGTTCGCCATTCCAGCCACTTTACTAGCAATCTCCCTACTTGGAGCATCAGCACCTTTAACCTCCTGTTCCGTACAGGTTGCAATTTGTCCTGAGGATGAACGGGAAGACGGGGAACCAATGAGAGACTAGCTCTTGGTGTTGGGACAGGCACAGGTCACTCTATTTTCCCATCAGGAAGAAGAATTAACCACAGGCTCAGCCTGCCCCCCGGAACCAGAACAGGGCCTGAAGCCATCCTGCGCTTTTGCGGCCGGCTCCCAAAAAAGCGACTTGTAAAATGGAGCTTCAGGGCACTGCAATTCACAAACCTGCAGAGTTATAAATGATAACTCTCGTCCACAAATATATTGAGGGAAGGCAAAGAAGAGGATTTGAAATCAAGGCAGAATTGCAGGAAACAGATTTCAGGAGGTAGATTCGAATCGCCTTTAAAGCACATGAAAAGCGGCAAAACGTTGACAATGATGCCCTTGGCCAAAAAGGGCGTATGCGTTTTTTCCTGAATATATTCAGGAAAAAACGCATACGCCCTTTTTGGCCAACCAAGCAACCTGGAAAGGCAAATCAGCGCTACAAAGAAGTCTCGCTTCCCATCGGTCCAAAGGGCCATGCTGAAAAAAGTGTCAAAACCAGAAATGCAGGACAGGCCATGGAGAAATGGGAGCCTTGCTACACTGATGGGCGGGATGTAAATTGCCAACAGCCACTCTGGAGAAGTGTACGGTGGGTCCTGAAACATCTAAAAAACACCGCTTAGAGAGCATAGGGCACTTCCACGCATGGGGGGATAAAGTGGAAAAATTGAAAATCAGCAAAACACAAGCACCCCAAAGTTTAGGGCTGCTCTGTTGACAAGGACCTCCACTTCCTTCCACCTTAAATATCCCAGGAAAGCGAAAAATGGATAAAAAAGTTGTGGTCCTTATGTACAATGGAATATCATTCAGCCATGAAATCAATGTCATAAGGCTAGTAGCAGCATGATGAGTGGATTTAGGTAAGACGATTCTAAGTGAAATAAGTCACACAGAAAAGGACACTTCTCATAAGGTGTCACTTATAGAGGGAATGTAAAAACCGTTACACTTGAACTGAATTACAAAACAGAACAGAGTCACACATGCAGAAAACACACTATGGCTGCTTAACGGGAAAGGTGAGGTGGGGTGATACATAAAACAAGAGTTTCAAATGAGCTCAGGTACCGTTCCATAAACCCAATATGTAATAGACAAGACCTACTCCTTGCTCAGAGAACTGGACTCAACACGCCCGATTCACCGCACAAGAATATATCTGACTAGTAATAATCTTAAAACCTATGTATTGATATCTCTCTGTTAGTGTGTCAAGTGGATGTAAAGCGGCATAAACACAGCCGTGAAAAGCAGCTAAACCCCATTATAAAAATAAATTACTTTTAAAAACCCATGAAACAAAGACAGGGAAAGAGAGAGAAATTCTTACACAATTCGTTCAGGGGCTGTGATGCAACCTGGATTGACCATATCTAGACCCACAGCTGGATGAGACATAAGGGTGGACACTCTTGGGGCTGAGAGGTTTGGTGAGGTTGGGTGAGCAAACGCAGACCCTTTAAAGTAATACTGCGTGCTACCCATCGCATGGGTCCCAAATCTCCAGGTTCAAGGGCATCTTCCTACATCGAAAACATGCATGAGAAACCCAGAAGATGGTACACCGTGTGATGGGGAAAGGTTTCTAAAACGCACCTCATTTCTCATCTCCTTGTGCTCGGGTTCGCCATTCCAGCCACTTTACTAGCAATCTCCCTACTTGGAGCATCAGCACCTTTAACCTCCTGTTCCGTACAGGTTGCAATTTGTCCTGAGGATGAACGGGAAGACGGGGAACCAATGAGAGACTAGCTCTTGGTGTTGGGACAGGCACAGGTCACTCTATTTTCCCATCAGGAAGAAGAATTAACCACAGGCTCAGCCTGCCCCCCGGAACCAGAACAGGGCCTGAAGCCATCCTGCGCTTTTGCGGCCGGCTCCCAAAAAAGCGACTTGTAAAATGGAGCTTCAGGGCACTGCAATTCACAAACCTGCAGAGTTATAAATGATAACTCTCGTCCACAAATATATTGCGGGAAGGCAAAGAAGAGGATTTGAAATCAAGGCAGAATTGCAGGAAACAGATTTCAGGAGGTAGATTCGAATCGCCTTTAAAGCACATGAAAAGCGGCAAAACGTTGACAATGATGCCCTTGGCCAAAAAGGGCGTATGCGTTTTTTCCTGAATATATTCAGGAAAAAACGCATACGCCCTTTTTGGCCAACCAAGCAACCTGGAAAGGCAAATCAGCGCTACAAAGAAGTCTCGCTTCCCATCGGTCAAAAGGGCCATGCTGAAAAAAGTGTCAAAACCAGAAATGCAGGACAGGCCATGGAGAAATGGGAGCCTTGCTACACTGATGGGCGGGATGTAAATTGCCAACAGCCACTCTGGAGAAGTGTACGGTGTGTCCTGAAACATCTAAAAAACACAGCTTAGAGAGCATAGGGCACTTCCACGCATGGGGGGATAAAGTGGGAAAATTGAAAATCAGCAAGACACAAGCACCCCAAAGTTTAGGGCTGCTCTGTTGACAAGGACCTCCACTTCCTTCCACCTTAAATATCCCAGGAAAGCGAAAAATGGATAAAAAAGTTGTGGTCCTTATGTACAATGGAATATCACTCAGCCATGAAATCAATGTCATAAGGCTAGTAGCAGCATGATGAGTGGATTTAGGTAAGACGATTCTAAGTGAAATAAGTCACACAGAAAAGGACACTTCTCATAAGGTGTCACTTATAGAGGGAATGTAAAAACCGTTACACTTGAACTGAATTACAAAACAGAACAGAGTCACACATGCAGAAAACACACTATGGCTGCTTAACGGGAAAGGTGAGGTGGGGTGATACATAAAACAAGAGTTTCAAATTAGCTCAGATACCGTTCCATAAACCCAATATGTAATAGACAAGACCTACTCCTTGCTCAGAGAACTGGACTCAACACGCCCGATTCACCGCACAAGAATATATCTGACTAGTAATAATCTTAAAACCTATGTATTGATATCTCTCTGTTAGTGTGTCAAGTGGGTGTAAAGCGGCATAAACACAGCCGTGAAAAGCAGCTAAACCCCATTATAAAAATAAATTACTTTAAAAAACCCATGAAACAAAGACAGGGAAAGAGAGAGAAATTCTTACACAATTCGTTCAGGGGCTGTGATGCAACCTGGATTGACCATATCTAGACCCATAGCTGGATGAGACATAAGGGTGGACACTCTTGGGGCTGAGAGGTTTGGTGAGGTTGGGTGAGCAAACGCAGACCCTTTAAAGTAATACTGCGTGCTACCCATCGCATGGGTCCCAAATCTCCAGGTTCAAGGGCATCTTCCTACATCGAAAACATGCATGAGAAACCCAGAAGATGGTACACCGTGTGATGGGGAAAGGTTTCTAAAACGCACCTCATTTCTCATCTCCTTGTGCTCGGGTTCGCCATTCCAGCCACTTTACTAGCAATCTCCCTACTTGGAGCATCAGCACCTTTAACCTCCTGTTCCGTACAGGTTGCAATTTGTCCCCAGGATGAACGGGAAGATGGGGAACCAATGAGAGACTAGCTCTTGGTGTTGGGACAGGCACAGGTCACTCTATTTTCCCATCAGGAAGAAGAATTAACCACAGGCTCAGCCTGCCCCCCGGAACCAGAACAGGGCCTGAAGCCATCCTGCGCTTTTGCGGCCGGCTCCCAAAAAAGCGACTTGTAAAATGGAGCTTCAGGGCACTGCAATTCACAAACCTGCAGAGTTATAAATGATAACTCTCGTCCACAAATATATTGAGGGAAGGCAAAGAAGAGGATTTGAAATCAAGGCAGAATTGCAGGAAACAGATTTCAGGAGGTAGATTCGAATCGCCTTTAAAGCACATGAAAAGCGGCAAAACGTTGACAATGATGCCCTTGGCCAAAAAGGGCGTATGCGTTTTTTCCTGAATATATTCAGGAAAAAACGCATACGCCCTTTTTGGCCAACCAAGCAACCTGGAAAGGCAAATCAGCGCTACAAAGAAGTCTCGCTTCCCATCGGTCCAAAGGGCCATGCTGAAAAAAGTGTCAAAACCAGAAATGCAGGACAGGCCATGGAGAAATGGGAGCCTTGCTACACTGATGGGCGGGATGTAAATTGCCAACAGCCACTCTGGAGAAGTGTACGGTGGGTCCTGAAACATCTAAAAAACACCGCTTAGAGAGCATAGGGCACTTCCACGCATGGGGGGATAAAGTGGAAAAATTGAAAATCAGCAAAACACAAGCACCCCAAAGTTTAGGGCTGCTCTGTTGACAAGGACCTCCACTTCCTTCCACCTTAAATATCCCAGGAAAGCGAAAAATGGATAAAAAAGTTGTGGTCCTTATGTACAATGGAATATCATTCAGCCATGAAATCAATGTCATAAGGCTAGTAGCAGCATGATGAGTGGATTTAGGTAAGACGATTCTAAGTGAAATAAGTCACACAGAAAAGGACACTTCTCATAAGGTGTCACTTATAGAGGGAATGTAAAAACCGTTACACTTGAACTGAATTACAAAACAGAACAGAGTCACACATGCAGAAAACACACTATGGCTGCTTAACGGGAAAGGTGAGGTGGGGTGATACATAAAACAAGAGTTTCAAATGAGCTCAGGTACCGTTCCATAAACCCAATATGTAATAGACAAGACCTACTCCTTGCTCAGAGAACTGGACTCAACACGCCCGATTCACCGCACAAGAATATATCTGACTAGTAATAATCTTAAAACCTATGTATTGATATCTCTCTGTTAGTGTGTCAAGTGGATGTAAAGCGGCATAAACACAGCCGTGAAAAGCAGCTAAACCCCATTATAAAAATAAATTACTTTTAAAAACCCATGAAACAAAGACAGGGAAAGAGAGAGAAATTCTTACACAATTCGTTCAGGGGCTGTGATGCAACCTGGATTGACCATATCTAGACCCACAGCTGGATGAGACATAAGGGTGGACACTCTTGGGGCTGAGAGGTTTGGTGAGGTTGGGTGAGCAAACGCAGACCCTTTAAAGTAATACTGCGTGCTACCCATCGCATGGGTCCCAAATCTCCAGGTTCAAGGGCATCTTCCTACATCGAAAACATGCATGAGAAACCCAGAAGATGGTACACCGTGTGATGGGGAAAGGTTTCTAAAACGCACCTCATTTCTCATCTCCTTGTGCTCGGGTTCGCCATTCCAGCCACTTTACTAGCAATCTCCCTACTTGGAGCATCAGCACCTTTAACCTCCTGTTCCGTACAGGTTGCAATTTGTCCTGAGGATGAACGGGAAGACGGGGAACCAATGAGAGACTAGCTCTTGGTGTTGGGACAGGCACAGGTCACTCTATTTTCCCATCAGGAAGAAGAATTAACCACAGGCTCAGCCTGCCCCCCGGAACCAGAACAGGGCCTGAAGCCATCCTGCGCTTTTGCGGCCGGCTCCCAAAAAAGCGACTTGTAAAATGGAGCTTCAGGGCACTGCAATTCACAAACCTGCAGAGTTATAAATGATAACTCTCGTCCACAAATATATTGCGGGAAGGCAAAGAAGAGGATTTGAAATCAAGGCAGAATTGCAGGAAACAGATTTCAGGAGGTAGATTCGAATCGCCTTTAAAGCACATGAAAAGCGGCAAAACGTTGACAATGATGCCCTTGGCCAAAAAGGGCGTATGCGTTTTTTCCTGAATATATTCAGGAAAAAACGCATACGCCCTTTTTGGCCAACCAAGCAACCTGGAAAGGCAAATCAGCGCTACAAAGAAGTCTCGCTTCCCATCGGTCAAAAGGGCCATGCTGAAAAAGTGTCAAAACCAGAAATGCAGGACAGGCCATGGAGAAATGGGAGCCTTGCTACACTGATGGGCAGGATGTAAATTGCCAACAGCCACTCTGGAGAAGTGTACGGTGTGTCCTGAAACATCTAAAAAACACAGCTTAGAGAGCATAGGGCACTTCCACGCATGGGGGGATAAAGTGGGAAAATTGAAAATCAGCAAAACACAAGCACCCCAAAGTTTAGGGCTGCTCTGTTGACAAGGACCTCCACTTCCTTCCACCTTAAATATCCCAGGAAAGCGAAAAATGGATAAAAAAGTTGTGGTCCTTATGTACAAAGGAATATCACTCAGCCATGAAATCAATGTCATAAGGCTAGTAGCAGCATGATGAGTGGATTTAGGTAAGACGATTCTAAGTGAAATAAGTCACACAGAAAAGGACACTTCTCATAAGGTGTCACTTATAGAGGGAATGTAAAAACCGTTACACTTGAAATGAATTACAAAACAGAACAGAGTCTCACATGCAGAAAACACACTATGGCTGCTTAACGGGAAAGGTGAGGTGGGGTGATACATAAAACAAGAGTTTCAAATTAGCTCAGATACCGTTCCATAAACCCAATATGTAATAGACAAGACCTACTCCTTGCTCAGAGAACTGGACTCAACACGCCCGATTCACCGCACAAGAATATATCTGACTAGTAATAATCTTAAAACCTATGTATTGATATCTCTCTGTTAGTGTGTCAAGTGGGTGTAAAGCGGCCTAAACAAAGCCGTGAAAAGCAGCTAAACCCCATTATAAAAATAAATTACTTTTAAAAACCCATGAAACAAAGACAGGGAAAGAGAGAGAAATTCTTACACAATTCGTTCAGGGGCTGTGATGCAACCTGGATTGACCATATCTAGACCCACAGCTGGATGAGACATAAGGGTGGACACTCTTGGGGCTGAGAGGTTTGGTGAGGTTGGGTGAGCAAACGCAGACCCTTTAAAGTAATACTGCGTGCTACCCATCGCATGGGTCCCAAATCTCCAGGTTCAAGGGCATCTTCCTACATCGAAAACATGCATGAGAAACCCAGAAGATGGTACACCGTGTGATGGGGAAAGGTTTCTAAAACGCACCTCATTTCTCATCTCCTTGTGCTCGGGTTCGCCATTCCAGCCACTTTACTAGCAATCTCCCTACTTGGAGCATCAGCACCTTTAACCTCCTGTTCCGTACAGGTTGCAATTTGTCCTGAGGATGAACGGGAAGACGGGGAACCAATGAGAGACTAGCTCTTGGTGTTGGGACAGGCACAGGTCACTCTATTTTCCCATCAGGAAGAAGAATTAACCACAGGCTCAGCCTGCCCCCCAGAACCAGAACAGGGCCTGAAGCCATCCTGCGCTTTTGCGGCCGGCTCCCAAAAAAGCGACTTGTAAAATGGAGCTTCAGGGCACTGCAATTCACAAACCTGCAGAGTTATAAATGATAACTCTCGTCCACAAATATATTGAGGGAAGGCAAAGAAGAGGATTTGAAATCAAGGCAGAATTACAGGAAACAGATTTCAGGAGGTAGATTCGAATCGCCTTTAAAGCACATGAAAAGCGGCAAAACGTTGACAATGATGCCCTTGGCCAAAAAGGGCGTATGCGTTTTTTCCTGAATATATTCAGGAAAAAACGCATACGCCCTTTTTGGCCAACCAAGCAACCTGGAAAGGCAAATAAGCGCTACAAAGAAGTCTCGCTTCCCATCGGTCAAAAGGGCCATGCTGAAAAAAGTGTCAAAACCAGAAATGCAGGACAGGCCATGGAGAAATGGGAGCCTTGCTACACTGATGGGCGGGATGTAAATTGCCAACAGCCACTCTGGAGAAGTGTACGGTGTGTCCTGAAACATCTAAAAAACACAGCTTAGAGAGCATAGGGCACTTCCACGCATGGGGGGATAAAGTGGGAAAATTGAAAATCAGCAAAACACAAGCACCCCAAAGTTTAGGGCTGCTCTGTTGACAAGGACCTCCACTTCCTTCCACCTTAAATATCCCAGGAAAGCGAAAAATGGATAAAAAAGTTGTG
The DNA here is from genome assembly GCF_965194825.1 of Balaenoptera physalus. NCBI lineage: Eukaryota > Metazoa > Chordata > Mammalia > Artiodactyla > Balaenopteridae > Balaenoptera > Balaenoptera physalus. The sequence goes on along the minus strand of NW_028126268.1, from coordinate 682,384 downwards.
GTCCTTATGTACAATGAAATATCACTCAGCCATGAAACCAATGTCATAAGGCTAGTAGCAGCATGATGAGTGGATTTAGGTAAGACGATTCTAAGTGAAATAAGTCACACAGAAAAGGACACTTCTCATAAGGTGTCACTTATAGAGGGAATGTAAAAACCGTTACACTTGAACTGAATTACAAAACAGAACAGAGTCACACGTGCAGAAAACACACTATGGCTGCTTAACGGGAAAGGTGAGGTGGGGTGATACATAAAACAAGAGTTTCAAATTAGCTCAGATACCGTTCCATAAACCCAATATGTAATAGACAAGACCTACTCCTTGCTCAGAGAACTGGACTCAACACGCCCGATTCACCGCACAAGAATATATCTGACTAGTAATAATCTTAAAACCTATGTATTGATATCTCTCTGTTAGTGTGTCAAGTGGATGTAAAGCGGCATAAACACAGCCGTGAAAAGCAGCTAAACCCCATTATAAAAATAAATTACTTTTAAAAACCCATGAAACAAAGACAGGGAAAGAGAGAGAAATTCTTACACAATTCGTTCAGGGGCTGTGATGCAACCTGGATTGACCATATCTAGACCCACAGCTGGATGAGACATAAGGGTGGACACTCTTGGGGCTGAGAGGTTTGGTGAGGTTGGGTGAGCAAACGCAGACCCTTTAAAGTAATACTGCGTGCTACCCATCGCATGGGTCCCAAATCTCCAGGTTCAAGGGCATCTTCCTACATCGAAAACATGCATGAGAAACCCAGAAGATGGTACACCGTGTGATGGGGAAAGGTTTCTAAAACGCACCTCATTTCTCATCTCCTTGTGCTCGGGTTCGCCATTCCAGCCACTTTACTAGCAATCTCCCTACTTGGAGCATCAGCACCTTTAACCTCCTGTTCCGTACAGGTTGCAATTTGTCCTGAGGATGAACGGGAAGACGGGGAACCAAAGAGAGACTAGCTCTTGGTGTTGGGACAGGCACAGGTCACTCTATTTTCCCATCAGGAAGAAGAATTAACCACAGGCTCAGCCTGCCCCCCAGAACCAGAACAGGGCCTGAAGCCATCCTGCGCTTTTGCGGCCGGCTCCCAAAAAAGCGACTTGTAAAATGCAGCTTCAGGGCACTGCAATTCACAAACCTGCAGAGTTATAAATGATAACTCTCGTCCACAAATATATTGAGGGAAGGCAAAGAAGAGGATTTGAAATCAAGGCAGAATTGCAGGAAACAGATTTCAGGAGGTAGATTCGAATCGCCTTTAAAGCACATGAAAAGCGGCAAAACGTTGACAATGATGCCCTTGGCCAAAAAGGGCGTATGCGTTTTTTCCTGAATATATTCAGGAAAAAACGCATACGCCCTTTTTGGCCAACCAAGCAACCTGGAAAGGCAAATCATCACTACAAAGAAGTCTCGCTTCCCATCGGTAAAAAGGGCCATGCTGAAAAAAGTGTGAAAACCAGAAATGCAGGACAGGCCATGGAGAAATGGGAGCCTTGCTACACTAATGGGCGGGATGTAAATTGCCAACAGCCACTCTGGAGAAGTGTACAGTTGGTCCTGAAACATCTAAAAAACACAGCTTAGAGAGCATAGGGCACTTCCACGCATGGGTGGATAAAGCGGGAAAATTGAAAATCAGCAAACACAAGCACCCCAAAGTTTAGGGCTGCTCTGTTGACAAGGACCTCCACTTCCTTCCACCTTAAATATCCCAGGAAAGCGAAAAATGGATAAAAAAGTTGTGGTCCTTATGTACAATGAAATATCACTCAGCCATGAAACCAATGTCATAAGGCTAGTAGCAGCATGATGAGTGGATTTAGGTAAGACGATTCTAAGTGAAATAAGTCACACAGAAAAGGACACTTCTCATAAGGTGTCACTTATAGAGGGAATGTAAAAACCGTTACACTTGAAATGAATTACAAAACAGAACAGAGTCTCACATGCAGAAAACACACTATGGCTGCTTAACGGGAAAGGTGAGGTGGGGTGATACATAAAACAAGAGTTTCAAATTAGCTCAGATACCGTTCCATAAACCCAATATGTAATAGACAAGACCTACTCCTTGCTCAGAGAACTGGACTCAACACGCCCGATTCACCGCACAAGAATATATCTGACTAGTAATAATCTTAAAACCTATGTATTGATATCTCTCTGTTAGTGTGTCAAGTGGGTGTAAAGCGGCCTAAACACAGCCGTGAAAAGCAGCTAAACCCCATTATAAAAATAAATTACTTTTAAAAACCCATGAAACAAAGACAGGGAAAGAGAGAGAAATTCTTACACAATTCGTTCAGGGGCTGTGATGCAACCTGGATTGACCATATCTAGACCCACAGCTGGATGAGACATAAGGGTGGACACTCTTGGGGCTGAGAGGTTTGGTGAGGTTGGGTGAGCAAACGCAGACCCTTTAAAGTAATACTGCGTGCTACCCATCGCATGGGTCCCAAATCTCCAGGTTCAAGGGCATCTTCCTACATCGAAAACATGCATGAGAAACCCAGAAGATGGTACACCGTGTGATGGGGAAAGGTTTCTAAAACGCACCTCATTTCTCATCTCCTTGTGCTCGGGTTCGCCATTCCATCCACTTTACTAGCAATCTCCCTACTTGGAGCATCAGCACCTTTAACCTCCTGTTCCGTACAGGTTGCAATTTGTCCTGAGGATGAACGGGAAGATGGGGAACCAATGAGAGACTAGCTCTTGGTGTTGGGACAGGCACAGGTCACTCTATTTTCCCATCAGGAAGAAGAATTAACCACAGGCTCAGCCTGCCCCCCGGAACCAGAACAGGGCCTGAAGCCATCCTGCGCTTTTGCGGCCGGCTCCCAAAAAAGCGACTTGTAAAATGGAGCTTCAGGGCACTGCAATTCACAAACCTGCAGAGTTATAAATGATAACTCTCGTCCACAAATATATTGAGGGAAGGCAAAGAAGAGGATTTGAAATCAAGGCAGAATTGCAGGAAACAGATTTCAGGAGGTAGATTCGAATCGCCTTTAAAGCACATGAAAAGCGGCAAAACGTTGACAATGATGCCCTTGGCCAAAAAGGGCGTATGCGTTTTTTCCTGAATATATTCAGGAAAAAACGCATACGCCCTTTTTGGCCAACCAAGCAACCTGGAAAGGCAAATCAGCGCTACAAAGAAGTCTCGCTTCCCATCGGTCCAAAGGGCCATGCTGAAAAAAGTGTCAAAACCAGAAATGCAGGACAGGCCATGGAGAAATGGGAGCCTTGCTACACTGATGGGCGGGATGTAAATTGCCAACAGCCACTCTGGAGAAGTGTACGGTGGGTCCTGAAACATCTAAAAAACACCGCTTAGAGAGCATAGGGCACTTCCACGCATGGGGGGATAAAGTGGAAAAATTGAAAATCAGCAAAACACAAGCACCCCAAAGTTTAGGGCTGCTCTGTTGACAAGGACCTCCACTTCCTTCCACCTTAAATATCCCAGGAAAGCGAAAAATGGATAAAAAAGTTGTGGTCCTTATGTACAATGGAATATCATTCAGCCATGAAATCAATGTCATAAGGCTAGTAGCAGCATGATGAGTGGATTTAGGTAAGACGATTCTAAGTGAAATAAGTCACACAGAAAAGGACACTTCTCATAAGGTGTCACTTATAGAGGGAATGTAAAAACCGTTACACTTGAACTGAATTACAAAACAGAACAGAGTCACACATGCAGAAAACACACTATGGCTGCTTAACGGGAAAGGTGAGGTGGGGTGATACATAAAACAAGAGTTTCAAATGAGCTCAGGTACCGTTCCATAAACCCAATATGTAATAGACAAGACCTACTCCTTGCTCAGAGAACTGGACTCAACACGCCCGATTCACCGCACAAGAATATATCTGACTAGTAATAATCTTAAAACCTATATATTGATATCTCTCTGTTAGTGTGTCAAGTGGATGTAAAGCGGCATAAACACAGCCGTGAAAAGCAGCTAAACCCCATTATAAAAATAAATTACTTTTAAAAACCCATGAAACAAAGACAGGGAAAGAGAGAGAAATTCTTACACAATTCGTTCAGGGGCTGTGATGCAACCTGGATTGACCATATCTAGACCCACAGCTGGATGAGACATAAGGGTGGACACTCTTGGGGCTGAGAGGTTTGGTGAGGTTGGGTGAGCAAACGCAGACCCTTTAAAGTAATACTGCGTGCTACCCATCGCATGGGTCCCAAATCTCCAGGTTCAAGGGCATCTTCCTACATCGAAAACATGCATGAGAAACCCAGAAGATGGTACACCGTGTGATGGGGAAAGGTTTCTAAAACGCACCTCATTTCTCATCTCCTTGTGCTCGGGTTCGCCATTCCAGCCACTTTACTAGCAATCTCCCTACTTGGAGCATCAGCACCTTTAACCTCCTGTTCCGTACAGGTTGCAATTTGTCCTGAGGATGAACGGGAAGACGGGGAACCAATGAGAGACTAGCTCTTGGTGTTGGGACAGGCACAGGTCACTCTATTTTCCCATCAGGAAGAAGAATTAACCACAGGCTCAGCCTGCCCCCCGGAACCAGAACAGGGCCTGAAGCCATCCTGCGCTTTTGCGGCCGGCTCCCAAAAAAGCGACTTGTAAAATGGAGCTTCAGGGCACTGCAATTCACAAACCTGCAGAGTTATAAATGATAACTCTCGTCCACAAATATATTGCGGGAAGGCAAAGAAGAGGATTTGAAATCAAGGCAGAATTGCAGGAAACAGATTTCAGGAGGTAGATTCGAATCGCCTTTAAAGCACATGAAAAGCGGCAAAACGTTGACAATGATGCCCTTGGCCAAAAAGGGCGTATGCGTTTTTTCCTGAATATATTCAGGAAAAAACGCATACGCCCTTTTTGGCCAACCAAGCAACCTGGAAAGGCAAATCAGCGCTACAAAGAAGTCTCGCTTCCCATCGGTCAAAAGGGCCATGCTGAAAAAAGTGTCAAAACCAGAAATGCAGGACAGGCCATGGAGAAATGGGAGCCTTGCTACACTGATGGGCGGGATGTAAATTGCCAACAGCCACTCTGGAGAAGTGTACGGTGTGTCCTGAAACATCTAAAAAACACAGCTTAGAGAGCATAGGGCACTTCCACGCATGGGGGGATAAAGTGGGAAAATTGAAAATCAGCAAGACACAAGCACCCCAAAGTTTAGGGCTGCTCTGTTGACAAGGACCTCCACTTCATTCCACCTTAAATATCCCAGGAAAGCGAAAAATGGATAAAAAAGTTGTGGTCCTTATGTACAATGGAATATCACTCAGCCATGAAATCAATGTCATAAGGCTAGTAGCAGCATGATGAGTGGATTTAGGTAAGACGATTCTAAGTGAAATAAGTCACACAGAAAAGGACACTTCTCATAAGGTGTCACTTATAGAGGGAATGTAAAAACCGTTACACTTGAACTGAATTACAAAACAGAACAGAGTCACACATGCAGAAAACACACTATGGCTGCTTAACGGGAAAGGTGAGGTGGGGTGATACATAAAACAAGAGTTTCAAATTAGCTCAGATACCGTTCCATAAACCCAATATGTAATAGACAAGACCTACTCCTTGCTCAGAGAACTGGACTCAACACGCCCGATTCACCGCACAAGAATATATCTGACTAGTAATAATCTTAAAACCTATGTATTGATATCTCTCTGTTAGTGTGTCAAGTGGGTGTAAAGCGGCATAAACACAGCCGTGAAAAGCAGCTAAACCCCATTATAAAAATAAATTACTTTAAAAAACCCATGAAACAAAGACAGGGAAAGAGAGAGAAATTCTTACACAATTCGTTCAGGGGCTGTGATGCAACCTGGATTGACCATATCTAGACCCATAGCTGGATGAGACATAAGGGTGGACACTCTTGGGGCTGAGAGGTTTGGTGAGGTTGGGTGAGCAAACGCAGACCCTTTAAAGTAATACTGCGTGCTACCCATCGCATGGGTCCCAAATCTCCAGGTTCAAGGGCATCTTCCTACATCGAAAACATGCATGAGAAACCCAGAAGATGGTACACCGTGTGATGGGGAAAGGTTTCTAAAACGCACCTCATTTCTCATCTCCTTGTGCTCGGGTTCGCCATTCCAGCCACTTTACTAGCAATCTCCCTACTTGGAGCATCAGCACCTTTAACCTCCTGTTCCGTACAGGTGGCAATTTGTCCCCAGGATGAACGGGAAGATGGGGAACCAATGAGAGACTAGCTCTTGGTGTTGGGACAGGCACAGGTCACTCTATTTTCCCATCAGGAAGAAGAATTAACCACAGGCTCAGCCTGCCCCCCGGAACCAGAACAGGGCCTGAAGCCATCCTGCGCTTTTGCGGCCGGCTCCCAAAAAAGCGACTTGTAAAATGGAGCTTCAGGGCACTGCAATTCACAAACCTGCAGAGTTATAAATGATAACTCTCGTCCACAAATATATTGAGGGAAGGCAAAGAAGAGGATTTGAAATCAAGGCAGAATTGCAGGAAACAGATTTCAGGAGGTAGATTCGAATCGCCTTTAAAGCACATGAAAAGCGGCAAAACGTTGACAATGATGCCCTTTTTGTCCAACCAAGCAACCTGGAAAGGCAAATCAGCGCTACAAAGAAGTCTCGCTTCCCATCGGTCAAAAGGGCCATGCTGAAAAAGTGTCAAAACCAGAAATGCAGGACAGGCCATGGAGAAATGGGAGCCTTGCTACACTGATGGGCAGGATGTAAATTGCCAACAGCCACTCTGGAGAAGTGTACGGTGTGTCCTGAAACATCTAAAAAACACAGCTTAGAGAGCATAGGGCACTTCCACGCATGGGGGGATAAAGTGGGAAAATTGAAAATCAGCAAAACACAAGCACCCCAAAGTTTAGGGCTGCTCTGTTGACAAGGACCTCCACTTCCTTCCACCTTAAATATCCCAGGAAAGCGAAAAATGGATAAAAAAGTTGTGGTCCTTATGTACAAAGGAATATCACTCAGCCATGAAATCAATGTCATAAGGCTAGTAGCAGCATGATGAGTGGATTTAGGTAAGACGATTCTAAGTGAAATAAGTCACACAGAAAAGGACACTTCTCATAAGGTGTCACTTATAGAGGGAATGTAAAAACCGTTACACTTGAAATGAATTACAAAACAGAACAGAGTCTCACATGCAGAAAACACACTATGGCTGCTTAACGGGAAAGGTGAGGTGGGGTGATACATAAAACAAGAGTTTCAAATTAGCTCAGATACCGTTCCATAAACCCAATATGTAATAGACAAGACCTACTCCTTGCTCAGAGAACTGGACTCAACACGCCCGATTCACCGCACAAGAATATATCTGACTAGTAATAATCTTAAAACCTATGTATTGATATCTCTCTGTTAGTGTGTCAAGTGGGTGTAAAGCGGCCTAAACAAAGCCGTGAAAAGCAGCTAAACCCCATTATAAAAATAAATTACTTTTAAAAACCCATGAAACAAAGACAGGGAAAGAGAGAGAAATTCTTACACAATTCGTTCAGGGGCTGTGATGCAACCTGGATTGACCATATCTAGACCCACAGCTGGATGAGACATAAGGGTGGACACTCTTGGGGCTGAGAGGTTTGGTGAGGTTGGGTGAGCAAACGCAGACCCTTTAAAGTAATACTGCGTGCTACCCATCGCATGGGTCCCAAATCTCCAGGTTCAAGGGCATCTTCCTACATCGAAAACATGCATGAGAAACCCAGAAGATGGTACACCGTGTGATGGGGAAAGGTTTCTAAAACGCACCTCATTTCTCATCTCCTTGTGCTCGGGTTCGCCATTCCAGGCACTTTACTAGCAATCTCCCTACTTGGAGCATCAGCACCTTTAACCTCCTGTTCCGTACAGGTTGCAATTTGTCCTGAGGATGAACGGGAAGACGGGGAACCAATGAGAGACTAGCTCTTGGTGTTGGGACAGGCACAGGTCACTCTATTTTCCCATCAGGAAGAAGAATTAACCACAGGCTCAGCCTGCCCCCCAGAACCAGAACAGGGCCTGAAGCCATCCTGCGCTTTTGCGGCCGGCTCCCAAAAAAGCGACTTGTAAAATGGAGCTTCAGGGCACTGCAATTCACAAACCTGCAGAGTTATAAATGATAACTCTCGTCCACAAATATATTGAGGGAAGGCAAAGAAGAGGATTTGAAATCAAGGCAGAATTACAGGAAACAGATTTCAGGAGGTAGATTCGAATCGCCTTTAAAGCACATGAAAAGCGGCAAAACGTTGACAATGATGCCCTTGGCCAAAAAGGGCGTATGCGTTTTTTCCTGAATATATTCAGGAAAAAACGCATACGCCCTTTTTGGCCAACCAAGCAACCTGGAAAGGCAAATAAGCGCTACAAAGAAGTCTCGCTTCCCATCGGTCAAAAGGGCCATGCTGAAAAAAGTGTCAAAACCAGAAATGCAGGACAGGCCATGGAGAAATGGGAGCCTTGCTACACTGATGGGCGGGATGTAAATTGCCAACAGCCACTCTGGAGAAGTGTACGGTGTGTCCTGAAACATCTAAAAAACACAGCTTAGAGAGCATAGGGCACTTCCACGCATGGGGGGATAAAGTGGGAAAATTGAAAATCAGCAAAACACAAGCACCCCAAAGTTTAGGGCTGCTCTGTTGACAAGGACCTCCACTTCCTTCCACCTTAAATATCCCAGGAAAGCGAAAAATGGATAAAAAAGTTGTGGTCCTTATGTACAATGAAATATCACTCAGCCATGAAACCAATGTCATAAGGCTAGTAGCAGCATGATGAGTGGATTTAGGTAAGACGATTCTAAGTGAAATAAGTCACACAGAAAAGGACACTTCTCATAAGGTGTCACTTATAGAGGGAATGTAAAAACCGTTACACTTGAACTGAATTACAAAACAGAACAGAGTCACACGTGCAGAAAACACACTATGGCTGCTTAACGGGAAAGGTGAGGTGGGGTGATACATAAAACAAGAGTTTCAAATTAGCTCAGATACCGTTCCATAAACCCAATATGTAATAGACAAGACCTACTCCTTGCTCAGAGAACTGGACTCAACACGCCCGATTCACCGCACAAGAATATATCTGACTAGTAATAATCTTAAAACCTATGTATTGATATCTCTCTGTTAGTGTGTCAAGTGGATGTAAAGCGGCATAAACACAGCCGTGAAAAGCAGCTAAACCCCATTATAAAAATAAATTACTTTTAAAAACCCATGAAACAAAGACAGGGAAAGAGAGAGAAATTCTTACACAATTCGTTCAGGGGCTGTGATGCAACCTGGATTGACCATATCTAGACCCACAGCTGGATGAGACATAAGGGTGGACACTCTTGGGGCTGAGAGGTTTGGTGAGGTTGGGTGAGCAAACGCAGACCCTTTAAAGTAATACTGCGTGCTACCCATCGCATGGGTCCCAAATCTCCAGGTTCAAGGGCATCTTCCTACATCGAAAACATGCATGAGAAACCCAGAAGATGGTACACCGTGTGATGGGGAAAGGTTTCTAAAACGCACCTCATTTCTCATCTCCTTGTGCTCGGGTTCGCCATTCCAGCCACTTTACTAGCAATCTCCCTACTTGGAGCATCAGCACCTTTAACCTCCTGTTCCGTACAGGTTGCAATTTGTCCTGAGGATGAACGGGAAGACGGGGAACCAAAGAGAGACTAGCTCTTGGTGTTGGGACAGGCACAGGTCACTCTATTTTCCCATCAGGAAGAAGAATTAACCACAGGCTCAGCCTGCCCCCCAGAACCAGAACAGGGCCTGAAGCCATCCTGCGCTTTTGCGGCCGGCTCCCAAAAAAGCGACTTGTAAAATGCAGCTTCAGGGCACTGCAATTCACAAACCTGCAGAGTTATAAATGATAACTCTCGTCCACAAATATATTGAGGGAAGGCAAAGAAGAGGATTTGAAATCAAGGCAGAATTGCAGGAAACAGATTTCAGGAGGTAGATTCGAATCGCCTTTAAAGCACATGAAAAGCGGCAAAACGTTGACAATGATGCCCTTGGCCAAAAAGGGCGTATGCGTTTTTTCCTGAATATATTCAGGAAAAAACGCATACGCCCTTTTTGGCCAACCAAGCAACCTGGAAAGGCAAATCATCACTACAAAGAAGTCTCGCTTCCCATCGGTAAAAAGGGCCATGCTGAAAAAAGTGTGAAAACCAGAAATGCAGGACAGGCCATGGAGAAATGGGAGCCTTGCTACACTAATGGGCGGGATGTAAATTGCCAACAGCCACTCTGGAGAAGTGTACAGTTGGTCCTGAAACATCTAAAAAACACAGCTTAGAGAGCATAGGGCACTTCCACGCATGGGTGGATAAAGCGGGAAAATTGAAAATCAGCAAACACAAGCACCCCAAAGTTTAGGGCTGCTCTGTTGACAAGGACCTCCACTTCCTTCCACCTTAAATATCCCAGGAAAGCGAAAAATGGATAAAAAAGTTGTGGTCCTTATGTACAATGAAATATCACTCAGCCATGAAACCAATGTCATAAGGCTAGTAGCAGCATGATGAGTGGATTTAGGTAAGACGATTCTAAGTGAAATAAGTCACACAGAAAAGGACACTTCTCATAAGGTGTCACTTATAGAGGGAATGTAAAAACCGTTACACTTGAAATGAATTACAAAACAGAACAGAGTCTCACATGCAGAAAACACACTATGGCTGCTTAACGGGAAAGGTGAGGTGGGGTGATACATAAAACAAGAGTTTCAAATTAGCTCAGATACCGTTCCATAAACCCAATATGTAATAGACAAGACCTACTCCTTGCTCAGAGAACTGGACTCAACACGCCCGATTCACCGCACAAGAATATATCTGACTAGTAATAATCTTAAAACCTATGTATTGATATCTCTCTGTTAGTGTGTCAAGTGGGTGTAAAGCGGCCTAAACACAGCCGTGAAAAGCAGCTAAACCCCATTATAAAAATAAATTACTTTTAAAAACCCATGAAACAAAGACAGGGAAAGAGAGAGAAATTCTTACACAATTCGTTCAGGGGCTGTGATGCAACCTGGATTGACCATATCTAGACCCACAGCTGGATGAGACATAAGGGTGGACACTCTTGGGGCTGAGAGGTTTGGTGAGGTTGGGTGAGCAAACGCAGACCCTTTAAAGTAATACTGCGTGCTACCCATCGCATGGGTCCCAAATCTCCAGGTTCAAGGGCATCTTCCTACATCGAAAACATGCATGAGAAACCCAGAAGATGGTACACCGTGTGATGGGGAAAGGTTTCTAAAACGCACCTCATTTCTCATCTCCTTGTGCTCGGGTTCGCCATTCCATCCACTTTACTAGCAATCTCCCTACTTGGAGCATCAGCACCTTTAACCTCCTGTTCCGTACAGGTTGCAATTTGTCCTGAGGATGAACGGGAAGATGGGGAACCAATGAGAGACTAGCTCTTGGTGTTGGGACAGGCACAGGTCACTCTATTTTCCCATCAGGAAGAAGAATTAACCACAGGCTCAGCCTGCCCCCCAGAACCAGAACAGGGCCTGAAGCCATCCTGCGCTTTTGCGGCCGGCTCCCAAAAAAGCGACTTGTAAAATGGAGCTTCAGGGCACTGCAATTCACAAACCTGCAGAGTTATAAATGATAACTCTCGTCCACAAATATATTGAGGGAAGGCAAAGAAGAGGATTTGAAATCAAGGCAGAATTACAGGAAACAGATTTCAGGAGGTAGATTCGAATCGCCTTTAAAGCACATGAAAAGCGGCAAAACGTTGACAATGATGCCCTTGGCCAAAAAGGGCGTATGCGTTTTTTCCTGAATATATTCAGGAAAAAACGCATACGCCCTTTTTGGCCAACCAAGCAACCTGGAAAGGCAAATAAGCGCTACAAAGAAGTCTCGCTTCCCATCGGTCAAAAGGGCCATGCTGAAAAAAGTGTCAAAACCAGAAATGCAGGACAGGCCATGGAGAAATGGGAGCCTTGCTACACTGATGGGCGGGATGTAAATTGCCAACAGCCACTCTGGAGAAGTGTACGGTGTGTCCTGAAACATCTAAAAAACACAGCTTAGAGAGCATAGGGCACTTCCACGCATGGGGGGATAAAGTGGGAAAATTGAAAATCAGCAAGACACAAGCACCCCAAAGTTTAGGGCTGCTCTGTTGACAAGGACCTCCACTTCATTCCACCTTAAATATCCCAGGAAAGCGAAAAATGGATAAAAAAGTTGTGGTCCTTATGTACAATGGAATATCACTCAGCCATGAAATCAATGTCATAAGGCTAGTAGCAGCATGATGAGTGGATTTAGGTAAGACGATTCTAAGTGAAATAAGTCACACAGAAAAGGACACTTCTCATAAGGTGTCACTTATAGAGGGAATGTAAAAACCGTTACACTTGAACTGAATTACAAAACAGAACAGAGTCACACGTGCAGAAAACACACTATGGCTGCTTAACGGGAAAGGTGAGGTGGGGTGATACATAAAACAAGAGTTTCAAATTAGCTCAGATACCGTTCCATAAACCCAATATGTAATAGACAAGACCTACTCCTTGCTCAGAGAACTGGACTCAACACGCCCGATTCACCGCACAAGAATATATCTGACTAGTAATAATCTTAAAACCTATGTATTGATATCTCTCTGTTAGTGTGTCAAGTGGATGTAAAGCGGCATAAACACAGCCGTGAAAAGCAGCTAAACCCCATTATAAAAATAAATTACTTTTAAAAACCCATGAAACAAAGACAGGGAAAGAGAGAGAAATTCTTACACAATTCGTTCAGGGGCTGTGATGCAACCTGGATTGACCATATCTAGACCCACAGCTGGATGAGACATAAGGGTGGACACTCTTGGGGCTGAGAGGTTTGGTGAGGTTGGGTGAGCAAACGCAGACCCTTTAAAGTAATACTGCGTGCTACCCATCGCATGGGTCCCAAATCTCCAGGTTCAAGGGCATCTTCCTACATCGAAAACATGCATGAGAAACCCAGAAGATGGTACACCGTGTGATGGGGAAAGGTTTCTAAAACGCACCTCATTTCTCATCTCCTTGTGCTCGGGTTCGCCATTCCAGCCACTTTACTAGCAATCTCCCTACTTGGAGCATCAGCACCTTTAACCTCCTGTTCCGTACAGGTTGCAATTTGTCCTGAGGATGAACGGGAAGACGGGGAACCAAAGAGAGACTAGCTCTTGGTGTTGGGACAGGCACAGGTCACTCTATTTTCCCATCAGGAAGAAGAATTAACCACAGGCTCAGCCTGCCCCCCAGAACCAGAACAGGGCCTGAAGCCATCCTGCGCTTTTGCGGCCGGCTCCCAAAAAAGCGACTTGTAAAATGGAGCTTCAGGGCACTGCAATTCACAAACCTGCAGAGTTATAAATGATAACTCTCGTCCACAAATATATTGAGGGAAGGCAAAGAAGAGGATTTGAAATCAAGGCAGAATTGCAGGAAACAGATTTCAGGAGGTAGATTCGAATCGCCTTTAAAGCACATGAAAAGCGGCAAAACGTTGACAATGATGCCCTTGGCCAAAAAGGGCGTATGCGTTTTTTCCTGAATATATTCTGGAAAAAACGCATACGCCCTTTTTGGCCAACCAAGCAACCTGGAAAGGCAAATCATCACTACAAAGAAGTCTCGCTTCCCATCGGTAAAAAGGGCCATGCTGAAAAAAGTGTGAAAACCAGAAATGCAGGACAGGCCATGGAGAAATGGGAGCCTTGCTACACTAATGGGCGGGATGTAAATTGCCAACAGCCACTCTGGAGAAGTGTACAGTTGGTCCTGAAACATCTAAAAAACACAGCTTAGAGAGCATAGGGCACTTCCACGCATGGGTGGATAAAGCGGGAAAATTGAAAATCAGCAAACACAAGCACCCCAAAGTTTAGGGCTGCTCTGTTGACAAGGACCTCCACTTCATTCCACCTTAAATATCCCAGGAAAGCGAAAAATGGATAAAAAAGTTGTGGTCCTTATGTACAATGGAATATCACTCAGCCATGAAATCAATGTCATAAGGCTAGTAGCAGCATGATGAGTGGATTTAGGTAAGACGATTCTAAGTGAAATAAGTCACACAGAAAAGGACACTTCTCATAAGGTGTCACTTATAGAGGGAATGTAAAAACCGTTACACTTGAACTGAATTACAAAACAGAACAGAGTCACACATGCAGAAAACACACTATGGCTGCTTAACGGGAAAGGTGAGGTGGGGTGATACATAAAACAAGAGTTTCAAATTAGCTCAGATACCGTTCCATAAACCCAATATGTAATAGACAAGACCTACTCCTTGCTCAGAGAACTGGACTCAACACGCCCGATTCACCGCACAAGAATATATCTGACTAGTAATAATCTTAAAACCTATGTATTGATATCTCTCTGTTAGTGTGTCAAGTGGGTGTAAAGCGGCCTAAACACAGCCGTGAAAAGCAGCTAAACCCCATTATAAAAATAAATTACTTTTAAAAACCCATGAAACAAAGACAGGGAAAGAGAGAGAAATTCTTACACAATTCGTTCAGGGGCTGTGATGCAACCTGGATTGACCATATCTAGACCCACAGCTGGATGAGACATAAGGGTGGACACTCTTGGGGCTGAGAGGTTTGGTGAGGTTGGGTGAGCAAACGCAGACCCTTTAAAGTAATACTGCGTGCTACCCATCGCATGGGTCCCAAATCTCCAGGTTCAAGGGCATCTTCCTACATCGAAAACATGCATGAGAAACCCAGAAGATGGTACACCGTGTGATGGGGAAAGGTTTCTAAAACGCACCTCATTTCTCATCTCCTTGTGCTCGGGTTCGCCATTCCAGCCACTTTACTAGCAATCTCCCTACTTGGAGCATCAGCACCTTTAACCTCCTGTTCCGTACAGGTTGCAATTTGTCCTGAGGATGAACGGGAAGACGGGGAACCAATGAGAGACTAGCTCTTGGTGTTGGGACAGGCACAGGTCACTCTATTTTCCCATCAGGAAGAAGAATTAACCACAGGCTCAGCCTGCCCCCCAGAACCAGAACAGGGCCTGAAGCCATCCTGCGCTTTTGCGGCCGGCTCCCAAAAAAGCGACTTGTAAAATGGAGCTTCAGGGCACTGCAATTCACAAACCTGCAGAGTTATAAATGATAACTCTCGTCCACAAATATATTGAGGGAAGGCAAAGAAGAGGATTTGAAATCAAGGCAGAATTACAGGAAACAGATTTCAGGAGGTAGATTCGAATCGCCTTTAAAGCACATGAAAAGCGGCAAAACGTTTGCAATGATGCCCTTGGCCAAAAAGGGCGTATGCGTTTTTTCCTGAATATATTCAGGAAAAAACGCATACGCCCTTTTTGGCCAACCAAGCAACCTGGAAAGGCAAATAAGCGCTACAAAGAAGTCTCGCTTCCCATCGGTCAAAAGGGCCATGCTGAAAAAAGTGTCAAAACCAGAAATGCAGGACAGGCCATGGAGAAATGGGAGCCTTGCTACACTGATGGGCGGGATGTAAATTGCCAACAGCCACTCTGGAGAAGTGTACGGTGTGTCCTGAAACATCTAAAAAACACAGCTTAGAGAGCATAGGGCACTTCCACGCATGGGGGGATAAAGTGGGAAAATTGAAAATCAGCAAGACACAAGCACCCCAAAGTTTAGGGCTGCTCTGTTGACAAGGACCTCCACTTCATTCCACCTTAAATATCCCAGGAAAGCGAAAAATGGATAAAAAAGTTGTGGTCCTTATGTACAATGGAATATCACTCAGCCATGAAATCAATGTCATAAGGCTAGTAGCAGCATGATGAGTGGATTTAGGTAAGACGATTCTAAGTGAAATAAGTCACACAGAAAAGGACACTTCTCATAAGGTGTCACTTATAGAGGGAATGTAAAAACCGTTACACTTGAACTGAATTACAAAACAGAACAGAGTCACACGTGCAGAAAACACACTATGGCTGCTTAACGGGAAAGGTGAGGTGGGGTGATACATAAAACAAGAGTTTCAAATTAGCTCAGATACCGTTCCATAAACCCAATATGTAATAGACAAGACCTACTCCTTGCTCAGAGAACTGGACTCAACACGCCCGATTCACCGCACAAGAATATATCTGACTAGTAATAATCTTAAAACCTATGTATTGATATCTCTCTGTTAGTGTGTCAAGTGGATGTAAAGCGGCATAAACACAGCCGTGAAAAGCAGCTAAACCCCATTATAAAAATAAATTACTTTTAAAAACCCATGAAACAAAGACAGGGAAAGAGAGAGAAATTCTTACACAATTCGTTCAGGGGCTGTGATGCAACCTGGATTGACCATATCTAGACCCACAGCTGGATGAGACATAAGGGTGGACACTCTTGGGGCTGAGAGGTTTGGTGAGGTTGGGTGAGCAAACGCAGACCCTTTAAAGTAATACTGCGTGCTACCCATCGCATGGGTCCCAAATCTCCAGGTTCAAGGGCATCTTCCTACATCGAAAACATGCATGAGAAACCCAGAAGATGGTACACCGTGTGATGGGGAAAGGTTTCTAAAACGCACCTCATTTCTCATCTCCTTGTGCTCGGGTTCGCCATTCCAGCCACTTTACTAGCAATCTCCCTACTTGGAGCATCAGCACCTTTAACCTCCTGTTCCGTACAGGTTGCAATTTGTCCTGAGGATGAACGGGAAGACGGGGAACCAATGAGAGACTAGCTCTTGGTGTTGGGACAGGCACAGGTCACTCTATTTTCCCATCAGGAAGAAGAATTAACCACAGGCTCAGCCTGCCCCCCAGAACCAGAACAGGGCCTGAAGCCATCCTGCGCTTTTGCGGCCGGCTCCCAAAAAAGCGACTTGTAAAATGGAGCTTCAGGGCACTGCAATTCACAAACCTGCAGAGTTATAAATGATAACTCTCGTCCACAAATATATTGAGGGAAGGCAAAGAAGAGGATTTGAAATCAAGGCAGAATTACAGGAAACAGATTTCAGGAGGTAGATTCGAATCGCCTTTAAAGCACATGAAAAGCGGCAAAACGTTGACAATGATGCCCTTGGCCAAAAAGGGCGTATGCGTTTTTTCCTGAATATATTCAGGAAAAAACGCATACGCCCTTTTTGGCCAACCAAGCAACCTGGAAAGGCAAATAAGCGCTACAAAGAAGTCTCGCTTCCCATCGGTCAAAAGGGCCATGCTGAAAAATGTGTCAAAACCAGAAATGCAGGACAGGCCATGGAGAAATGGGAGCCTTGCTACACTGATGGGCGGGATGTAAATTGCCAACAGCCACTCTGGAGAAGTGTACGGTGTGTCCTGAAACATCTAAAAAACACAGCTTAGAGAGCATAGGGCACTTCCACGCATGGGGGGATAAAGTGGGAAAATTGAAAATCAGCAAAACACAAGCACCCCAAAGTTTAGGGCTGCTCTGTTGACAAGGACCTCCACTTCCTTCCACCTTAAATATCCCAGGAAAGCGAAAAATGGATAAAAAAGTTGTGGTCCTTATGTACAATGAAATATCACTCAGCCATGAAATCAATGTCATAAGGCTAGTAGCAGCATGATGAGTGGATTTAGGTAAGACGATTCTAAGTGAAATAAGTCACACAGAAAAGGACACTTCTCATAAGGTGTCACTTATAGAGGGAATGTAAAAACCGTTACACTTGAAATGAATTACAAAACAGAACAGAGTCTCACATGCAGAAAACACACTATGGCTGCTTAACGGGAAAGGTGAGGTGGGGTGATACATAAAACAAGAGTTTCAAATTAGCTCAGATACCGTTCCATAAACCCAATATGTAATAAACAAGACCTACTCCTTGCTCAGAGAACTGGACTCAACACGCCCGATTCACCGCACAAGAATATATCTGACTAGTAATAATCTTAAAACCTATGTATTGATATCTCTCTGTTAGTGTGTCAAGTGGGTGTAAAGCGGCCTAAACACAGCCATGAAAAGCAGCTAAACCCCATTATAAAAATAAATTACTTTTAAAAACCCATGAAACAAAGACAGGGAAAGAGAGAGAAATTCTTACACAATTCGTTCAGGGGCTGTGATGCAACCTGGATTGACCATATCTAGACCCACAGCTGGATGAGACATAAGGGTGGACACTCTTGGGGCTGAGAGGTTTGGTGAGGTTGGGTGAGCAAACGCAGACCCTTTAAAGTAATACTGCGTGCTACCCATCGCATGGGTCCCAAATCTCCAGGTTCAAGGGCATCTTCCTACATCGAAAACATGCATGAGAAACCCAGAAGATGGTACACCGTGTGATGGGGAAAGGTTTCTAAAACGCACCTCATTTCTCATCTCCTTGTGCTCGGGTTCGCCATTCCAGCCACTTTACTAGCAATCTCCCTACTTGGAGCATCAGCACCTTTAACCTCCTGTTCCGTACAGGTTGCAATTTGTCCTGAGGATGAACGGGAAGACGGGGAACCAATGAGAGACTAGCTCTTGGTGTTGGGACAGGCACAGGTCACTCTATTTTCCCATCAGGAAGAAGAATTAACCACAGGCTCAGCCAGCCCCCCAGAACCAGAACAGGGCCTGAAGCCATCCTGCGCTTTTGCGGCCGGCTCCCAAAAAAGCGACTTGTAAAATGGAGCTTCAGGGCACTGCAATTCACAAACCTGCAGAGTTATAAATGATAACTCTCGTCCACAAATATATTGAGGGAAGGCAAAGAAGAGGATTTGAAATCAAGGCAGAATTACAGGAAACAGATTTCAGGAGGTAGATTCGAATCGCCTTTAAAGCACATGAAAAGCGGCAAAACGTTGACAATGATGCCCTTGGCCAAAAAGGGCGTATGCGTTTTTTCCTGAATATATTCAGGAAAAAACGCATACGCCCTTTTTGGCCAACCAAGCAACCTGGAAAGGCAAATAAGCGCTACAAAGAAGTCTCGCTTCCCATCGGTCAAAAGGGCCATGCTGAAAAAAGTGTCAAAACCAGAAATGCAGGACAGGCCATGGAGAAATGGGAGCCTTGCTACACTGATGGGCGGGATGTAAATTGCCAACAGCCACTCTGGAGAAGTGTACGGTGTGTCCTGAAACATCTAAAAAACACAGCTTAGAGAGCATAGGGCACTTCCACGCATGGGGGGATAAAGTGGGAAAATTGAAAATCAGCAAGACACAAGCACCCCAAAGTTTAGGGCTGCTCTGTTGACAAGGACCTCCACTTCATTCCACCTTAAATATCCCAGGAAAGCGAAAAATGGATAAAAAAGTTGTGGTCCTTATGTACAATGGAATATCACTCAGCCATGAAATCAATGTCATAAGGCTAGTAGCAGCATGATGAGTGGATTTAGGTAAGACGATTCTAAGTGAAATAAGTCACACAGAAAAGCACACTTCTCATAAGGTGTCACTTATAGAGGGAATGTAAAAACCGTTACACTTGAACTGAATTACAAAACAGAACAGAGTCACACGTGCAGAAAACACACTATGGCTGCTTAACGGGAAAGGTGAGGTGGGGTGATACATAAAACAAGACTTTCAAATTAGCTCAGATACCGTTCCATAAACCCAATATGTAATAGACAAGACCTACTCCTTGCTCAGAGAACTGGACTCAACACGCCCGATTCACCGCACAAGAATATATCTGACTAGTAATAATCTTAAAACCTATGTATTGATATCTCTCTGTTAGTGTGTCAAGTGGATGTAAAGCGGCATAAACACAGCCGTGAAAAGCAGCTAAACCCCATTATAAAAATAAATTACTTTTAAAAACCCATGAAACAAAGACAGGGAAAGAGAGAGAAATTCTTACACAATTCGTTCAGGGGCTGTGATGCAACCTGGATTGACCATATCTAGACCCACAGCTGGATGAGACATAAGGGTGGACACTCTTGGGGCTGAGAGGTTTGGTGAGGTTGGGTGAGCAAACGCAGACCCTTTAAAGTAATACTGCGTGCTACCCATCGCATGGGTCCCAAATCTCCAGGTTCAAGGGCATCTTCCTACATCGAAAACATGCATGAGAAACCCAGAAGATGGTACACCGTGTGATGGGGAAAGGTTTCTAAAACGCACCTCATTTCTCATCTCCTTGTGCTCGGGTTCGCCATTCCAGCCACTTTACTAGCAATCTCCCTACTTGGAGCATCAGCACCTTTAACCTCCTGTTCCGTACAGGTTGCAATTTGTCCTGAGGATGAACGGGAAGACGGGGAACCAAAGAGAGACTAGCTCTTGGTGTTGGGACAGGCACAGGTCACTCTATTTTCCCATCAGGAAGAAGAATTAACCACAGGCTCAGCCTGCCCCCCAGAACCAGAACAGGGCCTGAAGCCATCCTGCGCTTTTGCGGCCGGCTCCCAAAAAAGCGACTTGTAAAATGGAGCTTCAGGGCACTGCAATTCACAAACCTGCAGAGTTATAAATGATAACTCTCGTCCACAAATATATTGAGGGAAGGCAAAGAAGAGGATTTGAAATCAAGGCAGAATTACAGGAAACAGATTTCAGGAGGTAGATTCGAATCGCCTTTAAAGCACATGAAAAGCGGCAAAACGTTGACAATGATGCCCTTGGCCAAAAAGGGCGTATGCGTTTTTTCCTGAATATATTCAGGAAAAAACGCATACGCCCTTTTTGGCCAACCAAGCAACCTGGAAAGGCAAATAAGCGCTACAAAGAAGTCTCGCTTCCCATCGGTCAAAAGGGCCATGCTGAAAAAAGTGTCAAAACCAGAAATGCAGGACAGGCCATGGAGAAATGGGAGCCTTGCTACACTGATGGGCGGGATGTAAATTGCCAACAGCCACTCTGGAGAAGTGTACGGTGTGTCCTGAAACATCTAAAAAACACAGCTTAGAGAGCATAGGGCACTTCCACGCATGGGGGGATAAAGTGGGAAAATTGAAAATCAGCAAGACACAAGCACCCCAAAGTTTAGGGCTGCTCTGTTGACAAGGACCTCCACTTCATTCCACCTTAAATATCCCAGGAAAGCGAAAAATGGATAAAAAAGTTGTGGTCCTTATGTACAATGGAATATCACTCAGCCATGAAATCAATGTCATAAGGCTAGTAGCAGCATGATGAGTGGATTTAGGTAAGACGATTCTAAGTGAAATAAGTCACACAGAAAAGGACACTTCTCATAAGGTGTCACTTATAGAGGGAATGTAAAAACCGTTACACTTGAACTGAATTACAAAACAGAACAGAGTCACACGTGCAGAAAACACACTATGGCTGCTTAACGGGAAAGGTGAGGTGGGGTGATACATAAAACAAGAGTTTCAAATTAGCTCAGATACCGTTCCATAAACCCAATATGTAATAGACAAGACCTACTCCTTGCTCAGAGAACTGGACTCAACACGCCCGATTCACCGCACAAGAATATATCTGACTAGTAATAATCTTAAAACCTATGTATTGATATCTCTCTGTTAGTGTGTCAAGTGGATGTAAAGCGGCATAAACACAGCCGTGAAAAGCAGCTAAACCCCATTATAAAAATAAATTACTTTTAAAAACCCATGAAACAAAGACAGGGAAAGAGAGAGAAATTCTTACACAATTCGTTCAGGGGCTGTGATGCAACCTGGATTGACCATATCTAGACCCACAGCTGGATGAGACATAAGGGTGGACACTCTTGGGGCTGAGAGGTTTGGTGAGGTTGGGTGAGCAAACGCAGACCCTTTAAAGTAATACTGCGTGCTACCCATCGCATGGGTCCCAAATCTCCAGGTTCAAGGGCATCTTCCTACATCGAAAACATGCATGAGAAACCCAGAAGATGGTACACCGTGTGATGGGGAAAGGTTTCTAAAACGCACCTCATTTCTCATCTCCTTGTGCTCGGGTTCGCCATTCCAGCCACTTTACTAGCAATCTCCCTACTTGGAGCATCAGCACCTTTAACCTCCTGTTCCGTACAGGTTGCAATTTGTCCTGAGGATGAACGGGAAGACGGGGAACCAATGAGAGACTAGCTCTTGGTGTTGGGACAGGCACAGGTCACTCTATTTTCCCATCAGGAAGAAGAATTAACCA
Source organism: Balaenoptera physalus (assembly GCF_965194825.1). NCBI lineage: Eukaryota > Metazoa > Chordata > Mammalia > Artiodactyla > Balaenopteridae > Balaenoptera > Balaenoptera physalus. The sequence continues at coordinate 660,297 of NW_028126268.1, read as the reverse complement.
CAGGCTCAGCCTGCCCCCCAGAACCAGAACAGGGCCTGAAGCCATCCTGCGCTTTTGCGGCCGGCTCCCAAAAAAGCGACTTGTAAAATGGAGCTTCAGGGCACTGCAATTCACAAACCTGCAGAGTTATAAATGATAACTCTCGTCCACAAATATATTAAGGGAAGGCAAAGAAGAGGATTTGAAATCAAGGCAGAATTACAGGAAACAGATTTCAGGAGGTAGATTCGAATCGCCTTTAAAGCACATGAAAAGCGGCAAAACGTTGACAATGATGCCCTTGGCCAAAAAGGGCGTATGCGTTTTTTCCTGAATATATTCAGGAAAAAACGCATACGCCCTTTTTGGCCAACCAAGCAACCTGGAAAGGCAAATAAGCGCTACAAAGAAGTCTCGCTTCCCATCGGTCAAAAGGGCCATGCTGAAAAATGTGTCAAAACCAGAAATGCAGGACAGGCCATGGAGAAATGGGAGCCTTGCTACACTGATGGGCGGGATGTAAATTGCCAACAGCCACTCTGGAGAAGTGTACGGTGTGTCCTGAAACATCTAAAAAACACAGCTTAGAGAGCATAGGGCACTTCCACGCATGGGGGGATAAAGTGGGAAAATTGAAAATCAGCAAAACACAAGCACCCCAAAGTTTAGGGCTGCTCTGTTGACAAGGACCTCCACTTCCTTCCACCTTAAATATCCCAGGAAAGCGAAAAATGGATAAAAAAGTTGTGGTCCTTATGTACAATGAAATATCACTCAGCCATGAAATCAATGTCATAAGGCTAGTAGCAGCATGATGAGTGGATTTAGGTAAGACGATTCTAAGTGAAATAAGTCACACAGAAAAGGACACTTCTCATAAGGTGTCACTTATAGAGGGAATGTAAAAACCGTTACACTTGAAATGAATTACAAAACAGAACAGAGTCTCACATGCAGAAAACACACTATGGCTGCTTAACGGGAAAGGTGAGGTGGGGTGATACATAAAACAAGAGTTTCAAATTAGCTCAGATACCGTTCCATAAACCCAATATGTAATAAACAAGACCTACTCCTTGCTCAGAGAACTGGACTCAACACGCCCGATTCACCGCACAAGAATATATCTGACTAGTAATAATCTTAAAACCTATGTATTGATATCTCTCTGTTAGTGTGTCAAGTGGGTGTAAAGCGGCCTAAACACAGCCATGAAAAGCAGCTAAACCCCATTATAAAAATAAATTACTTTTAAAAACCCATGAAACAAAGACAGGGAAAGAGAGAGAAATTCTTACACAATTCGTTCAGGGGCTGTGATGCAACCTGGATTGACCATATCTAGACCCACAGCTGGATGAGACATAAGGGTGGACACTCTTGGGGCTGAGAGGTTTGGTGAGGTTGGGTGAGCAAACGCAGACCCTTTAAAGTAATACTGCGTGCTACCCATCGCATGGGTCCCAAATCTCCAGGTTCAAGGGCATCTTCCTACATCGAAAACATGCATGAGAAACCCAGAAGATGGTACACCGTGTGATGGGGAAAGGTTTCTAAAACGCACCTCATTTCTCATCTCCTTGTGCTCGGGTTCGCCATTCCAGCCACTTTACTAGCAATCTCCCTACTTGGAGCATCAGCACCTTTAACCTCCTGTTCCGTACAGGTTGCAATTTGTCCTGAGGATGAACGGGAAGACGGGGAACCAAAGAGAGACTAGCTCTTGGTGTTGGGACAGGCACAGGTCACTCTATTTTCCCATCAGGAAGAAGAATTAACCACAGGCTCAGCCTGCCCCCCAGAACCAGAACAGGGCCTGAAGCCATCCTGCGCTTTTGCGGCCGGCTCCCAAAAAAGCGACTTGTAAAATGGAGCTTCAGGGCACTGCAATTCACAAACCTGCAGAGTTATAAATGATAACTCTCGTCCACAAATATATTGAGGGAAGGCAAAGAAGAGGATTTGAAATCAAGGCAGAATTACAGGAAACAGATTTCAGGAGGTAGATTCGAATCGCCTTTAAAGCACATGAAAAGCGGCAAAACGTTGACAATGATGCCCTTGGCCAAAAAGGGCGTATGCGTTTTTTCCTGAATATATTCAGGAAAAAACGCATACGCCCTTTTTGGCCAACCAAGCAACCTGGAAAGGCAAATAAGCGCTACAAAGAAGTCTCGCTTCCCATCGGTCAAAAGGGCCATGCTGAAAAAAGTGTCAAAACCAGAAATGCAGGACAGGCCATGGAGAAATGGGAGCCTTGCTACACTGATGGGCGGGATGTAAATTGCCAACAGCCACTCTGGAGAAGTGTACGGTGTGTCCTGAAACATCTAAAAAACACAGCTTAGAGAGCATAGGGCACTTCCACGCATGGGGGGATAAAGTGGGAAAATTGAAAATCAGCAAGACACAAGCACCCCAAAGTTTAGGGCTGCTCTGTTGACAAGGACCTCCACTTCATTCCACCTTAAATATCCCAGGAAAGCGAAAAATGGATAAAAAAGTTGTGGTCCTTATGTACAATGGAATATCACTCAGCCATGAAATCAATGTCATAAGGCTAGTAGCAGCATGATGAGTGGATTTAGGTAAGACGATTCTAAGTGAAATAAGTCACACAGAAAAGCACACTTCTCATAAGGTGTCACTTATAGAGGGAATGTAAAAACCGTTACACTTGAACTGAATTACAAAACAGAACAGAGTCACACGTGCAGAAAACACACTATGGCTGCTTAACGGGAAAGGTGAGGTGGGGTGATACATAAAACAAGAGTTTCAAATTAGCTCAGATACCGTTCCATAAACCCAATATGTAATAGACAAGACCTACTCCTTGCTCAGAGAACTGGACTCAACACGCCCGATTCACCGCACAAGAATATATCTGACTAGTAATAATCTTAAAACCTATGTATTGATATCTCTCTGTTAGTGTGTCAAGTGGATGTAAAGCGGCATAAACACAGCCGTGAAAAGCAGCTAAACCCCATTATAAAAATAAATTACTTTTAAAAACCCATGAAACAAAGACAGGGAAAGAGAGAGAAATTCTTACACAATTCGTTCAGGGGCTGTGATGCAACCTGGATTGACCATATCTAGACCCACAGCTGGATGAGACATAAGGGTGGACACTCTTGGGGCTGAGAGGTTTGGTGAGGTTGGGTGAGCAAACGCAGACCCTTTAAAGTAATACTGCGTGCTACCCATCGCATGGGTCCCAAATCTCCAGGTTCAAGGGCATCTTCCTACATCGAAAACATGCATGAGAAACCCAGAAGATGGTACACCGTGTGATGGGGAAAGGTTTCTAAAACGCACCTCATTTCTCATCTCCTTGTGCTCGGGTTCGCCATTCCAGCCACTTTACTAGCAATCTCCCTACTTGGAGCATCAGCACCTTTAACCTCCTGTTCCGTACAGGTTGCAATTTGTCCTGAGGATGAACGGGAAGACGGGGAACCAAAGAGAGACTAGCTCTTGGTGTTGGGACAGGCACAGGTCACTCTATTTTCCCATCAGGAAGAAGAATTAACCACAGGCTCAGCCTGCCCCCCAGAACCAGAACAGGGCCTGAAGCCATCCTGCGCTTTTGCGGCCGGCTCCCAAAAAAGCGACTTGTAAAATGGAGCTTCAGGGCACTGCAATTCACAAACCTGCAGAGTTATAAATGATAACTCTCGTCCACAAATATATTGAGGGAAGGCAAAGAAGAGGATTTGAAATCAAGGCAGAATTACAGGAAACAGATTTCAGGAGGTAGATTCGAATCGCCTTTAAAGCACATGAAAAGCGGCAAAACGTTGACAATGATGCCCTTGGCCAAAAAGGGCGTATGCGTTTTTTCCTGAATATATTCAGGAAAAAACGCATACGCCCTTTTTGGCCAACCAAGCAACCTGGAAAGGCAAATAAGCGCTACAAAGAAGTCTCGCTTCCCATCGGTCAAAAGGGCCATGCTGAAAAAAGTGTCAAAACCAGAAATGCAGGACAGGCCATGGAGAAATGGGAGCCTTGCTACACTGATGGGCGGGATGTAAATTGCCAACAGCCACTCTGGAGAAGTGTACGGTGTGTCCTGAAACATCTAAAAAACACAGCTTAGAGAGCATAGGGCACTTCCACGCATGGGGGGATAAAGTGGGAAAATTGAAAATCAGCAAGACACAAGCACCCCAAAGTTTAGGGCTGCTCTGTTGACAAGGACCTCCACTTCATTCCACCTTAAATATCCCAGGAAAGCGAAAAATGGATAAAAAAGTTGTGGTCCTTATGTACAATGGAATATCACTCAGCCATGAAATCAATGTCATAAGGCTAGTAGCAGCATGATGAGTGGATTTAGGTAAGACGATTCTAAGTGAAATAAGTCACACAGAAAAGGACACTTCTCATAAGGTGTCACTTATAGAGGGAATGTAAAAACCGTTACACTTGAACTGAATTACAAAACAGAACAGAGTCACACGTGCAGAAAACACACTATGGCTGCTTAACGGGAAAGGTGAGGTGGGGTGATACATAAAACAAGAGTTTCAAATTAGCTCAGATACCGTTCCATAAACCCAATATGTAATAGACAAGACCTACTCCTTGCTCAGAGAACTGGACTCAACACGCCCGATTCACCGCACAAGAATATATCTGACTAGTAATAATCTTAAAACCTATGTATTGATATCTCTCTGTTAGTGTGTCAAGTGGATGTAAAGCGGCATAAACACAGCCGTGAAAAGCAGCTAAACCCCATTATAAAAATAAATTACTTTTAAAAACCCATGAAACAAAGACAGGGAAAGAGAGAGAAATTCTTACACAATTCGTTCAGGGGCTGTGATGCAACCTGGATTGACCATATCTAGACCCACAGCTGGATGAGACATAAGGGTGGACACTCTTGGGGCTGAGAGGTTTGGTGAGGTTGGGTGAGCAAACGCAGACCCTTTAAAGTAATACTGCGTGCTACCCATCGCATGGGTCCCAAATCTCCAGGTTCAAGGGCATCTTCCTACATCGAAAACATGCATGAGAAACCCAGAAGATGGTACACCGTGTGATGGGGAAAGGTTTCTAAAACGCACCTCATTTCTCATCTCCTTGTGCTCGGGTTCGCCATTCCAGCCACTTTACTAGCAATCTCCCTACTTGGAGCATCAGCACCTTTAACCTCCTGTTCCGTACAGGTTGCAATTTGTCCTGAGGATGAACGGGAAGACGGGGAACCAAAGAGAGACTAGCTCTTGGTGTTGGGACAGGCACAGGTCACTCTATTTTCCCATCAGGAAGAAGAATTAACCACAGGCTCAGCCTGCCCCCCAGAACCAGAACAGGGCCTGAAGCCATCCTGCGCTTTTGCGGCCGGCTCCCAAAAAAGCGACTTGTAAAATGGAGCTTCAGGGCACTGCAATTCACAAACCTGCAGAGTTATAAATGATAACTCTCGTCCACAAATATATTGAGGGAAGGCAAAGAAGAGGATTTGAAATCAAGGCAGAATTGCAGGAAACAGATTTCAGGAGGTAGATTCGAATCGCCTTTAAAGCACATGAAAAGCGGCAAAACGTTGACAATGATGCCCTTGGCCAAAAAGGGCGTATGCGTTTTTTCCTGAATATATTCAGGAAAAAACGCATACGCCCTTTTTGGCCAACCAAGCAACCTGGAAAGGCAAATCATCACTACAAAGAAGTCTCGCTTCCCATCGGTAAAAAGGGCCATGCTGAAAAAAGTGTGAAAACCAGAAATGCAGGACAGGCCATGGAGAAATGGGAGCCTTGCTACACTAATGGGCGGGATGTAAATTGCCAACAGCCACTCTGGAGAAGTGTACAGTGGGTCCTGAAACATCTAAAAAACACAGCTTAGAGAGCATAGGGCACTTCCATGCATGGGTGGATAAAGCGGGAAAATTGAAAATCAGCAAACACAAGCACCCCAAAGTTTAGGGCTGCTCTGTTGACAAGGACCTCCACTTCATTCCACCTTAAATATCCCAGGAAAGCGAAAAATGGATAAAAAAGTTGTGGTCCTTATGTACAATGGAATATCACTCAGCCATGAAATCAATGTCATAAGGCTAGTAGCAGCATGATGAGTGGATTTAGGTAAGACGATTCTAAGTGAAATAAGTCACACAGAAAAGGACACTTCTCATAAGGTGTCACTTATAGAGGGAATGTAAAAACCGTTACACTTGAACTGAATTACAAAACAGAACAGAGTCACACGTGCAGAAAACACACTATGGCTGCTTAACGGGAAAGGTGAGGTGGGGTGATACATAAAACAAGAGTTTCAAATTAGCTCAGATACCGTTCCATAAACCCAATATGTAATAGACAAGACCTACTCCTTGCTCAGAGAACTGGACTCAACACGCCCGATTCACCGCACAAGAATATATCTGACTAGTAATAATCTTAAAACCTATGTATTGATATCTCTCTGTTAGTGTGTCAAGTGGATGTAAAGCGGCATAAACACAGCCGTGAAAAGCAGCTAAACCCCATTATAAAAATAAATTACTTTTAAAAACCCATGAAACAAAGACAGGGAAAGAGAGAGAAATTCTTACACAATTCGTTCAGGGGCTGTGATGCAACCTGGATTGACCATATCTAGACCCACAGCTGGATGAGACATAAGGGTGGACACTCTTGGGGCTGAGAGGTTTGGTGAGGTTGGGTGAGCAAACGCAGACCCTTTAAAGTAATACTGCGTGCTACCCATCGCATGGGTCCCAAATCTCCAGGTTCAAGGGCATCTTCCTACATCGAAAACATGCATGAGAAACCCAGAAGATGGTACACCGTGTGATGGGGAAAGGTTTCTAAAACGCACCTCATTTCTCATCTCCTTGTGCTCGGGTTCGCCATTCCAGCCACTTTACTAGCAATCTCCCTACTTGGAGCATCAGCACCTTTAACCTCCTGTTCCGTACAGGTTGCAATTTGTCCTGAGGATGAACGGGAAGACGGGGAACCAAAGAGAGACTAGCTCTTGGTGTTGGGACAGGCACAGGTCACTCTATTTTCCCATCAGGAAGAAGAATTAACCACAGGCTCAGCCTGCCCCCCAGAACCAGAACAGGGCCTGAAGCCATCCTGCGCTTTTGCGGCCGGCTCCCAAAAAAGCGACTTGTAAAATGGAGCTTCAGGGCACTGCAATTCACAAACCTGCAGAGTTATAAATGATAACTCTCGTCCACAAATATATTGAGGGAAGGCAAAGAAGAGGATTTGAAATCAAGGCAGAATTGCAGGAAACAGATTTCAGGAGGTAGATTCGAATCGCCTTTAAAGCACATGAAAAGCGGCAAAACGTTGACAATGATGCCCTTGGCCAAAAAGGGCGTATGCGTTTTTTCCTGAATATATTCAGGAAAAAACGCATACGCCCTTTTTGGCCAACCAAGCAACCTGGAAAGGCAAATCATCACTACAAAGAAGTCTCGCTTCCCATCGGTAAAAAGGGCCATGCTGAAAAAAGTGTGAAAACCAGAAATGCAGGACAGGCCATGGAGAAATGGGAGCCTTGCTACACTAATGGGCGGGATGTAAATTGCCAACAGCCACTCTGGAGAAGTGTACAGTTGGTCCTGAAACATCTAAAAAACACAGCTTAGAGAGCATAGGGCACTTCCACGCATGGGGGGATAAAGCGGGAAAATTGAAAATCAGCAAGACACAAGCACCCCAAAGTTTAGGGCTGCTCTGTTGACAAGGACCTCCACTTCATTCCACCTTAAATATCCCAGGAAAGCGAAAAATGGATAAAAAAGTTGTGGTCCTTATGTACAATGGAATATCACTCAGCCATGAAATCAATGTCATAAGGCTAGTAGCAGCATGATGAGTGGATTTAGGTAAGACGACTCTAAGTGAAATAAGTCACACAGAAAAGGACACTTCTCATAAGGTGTCACTTATAGAGGGAATGTAAAAACCGTTACACTTGAACTGAATTACAAAACAGAACAGAGTCACACATGCAGAAAACACACTATGGCTGCTTAACGGGAAAGGTGAGGTGGGGTGATACATAAAACAAGAGTTTCAAATTAGCTCAGATACCGTTCCATAAACCCAATATGTAATAGACAAGACCTACTCCTTGCTCAGAGAACTGGACTCAACACGCCCGATTCACCGCACAAGAATATATCTGACTAGTAATAATCTTAAAACCTATGTATTGATATCTCTCTGTTAGTGTGTCAAGTGGATGTAAAGCGGCATAAACACAGCCGTGAAAAGCAGCTAAACCCCATTATAAAAATAAATTACTTTTAAAAACCCATGAAACAAAGACAGGGAAAGAGAGAGAAATTCTTACACAATTCTTTCAGGGGCTGTGATGCAACGTGGATTGACCATATCTAGACCCACAGCTGGATGAGACATAAGGGTGGACACTCTTGGGGCTGAGAGGTTTGGTGAGGTTGGGTGAGCAAACGCAGACCCTTTAAAGTAATACTGCGTGCTACCCATCGCATGGGTCCCAAATCTCCAGGTTCAAGGGCATCTTCCTACATCGAAAACATGCATGAGAAACCCAGAAGATGGTACACCGTGTGATGGGGAAAGGTTTCTAAAACGCACCTCATTTCTCATCTCCTTGTCCTCGGGTTCGCCATTCCAGCCACTTTACTAGCAATCTCCCTACTTGGAGCATCAGCACCTTTAACCTCCTGTTCCGTACAGGTTGCAATTTGTCCTGAGGATGAACGGGAAGACGGGGAACCAATGAGAGACTAGCTCTTGGTGTTGGGACAGGCACAGGTCACTCTATTTTCCCATCAGGAAGAAGAATTAACCACAGGCTCAGCCTGCCCCCCGGAACCAGAACAGGGCCTGAAGCCATCCTGCGCTTTTGCGGCCGGCTCCCAAAAAAGCGACTTGTAAAATGGAGCTTCAGGGCACTGCAATTCACAAACCTGCAGAGTTATAAATGATAACTCTCGTCCACAAATATATTGAGGGAAGGCAAAGAAGAGGATTTGAAATCAAGGCAGAATTGCAGGAAACAGATTTCAGGAGGTAGATTCGAATCGCCTTTAAAGCACATGAAAAGCGGCAAAACGTTGACAATGATGCCCTTGGCCAAAAAGGGCGTATGCGTTTTTTCCTGAATATATTCAGGAAAAAACGCATACGCCCTTTTTGGCCAACCAAGCAACCTGGAAAGGCAAATCAGCGCTACAAAGAAGTCTCGCTTCCCATCGGTCAAAAGGGCCATGATGAAAAAAGTGTCAAAACCAGAAATGCAGGACAGGCCATGGAGAAATGGGAGCCTTGCTACACTGATGGGCGGGATGTAAATTGCCAACAGCCACTCTGGAGAAGTGTACGGTGTGTCCTGAAACATCTAAAAACACAGCTTAGAGAGCATAGGGCACTTCCACGCATGGGGGGATAAAGTGGGAAAATTGAAAATCAGCAAGACACAAGCACCCCAAAGTTTAGGGCTGCTCTGTTGACAAGGACCTCCACTTCATTCCACCTTAAATATCCCAGGAAAGCGAAAAATGGATAAAAAAGTTGTGGTCCTTATGTACAATGGAATATCACTCAGCCATGAAATCAATGTCATAAGGCTAGTAGCAGCATGATGAGTGGATTTAGGTATGACGATTCTAAGTGAAATAAGTCACACAGAAAAGGACACTTCTCATAAGGTGTCACTTATAGAGGGAATGTAAAAACCGTTACACTTGAACTGAATTACAAAACAGAACAGAGTCACACATGCAGAAAACACACTATGGCTGCTTAACTGGAAAGGTGAGGTGGGGTGATACATAAAACAAGAGTTTCAAATGAGCTCAGGTACCGTTCCATAAACCCAATATGTAATAGACAAGACCTACTCCTTGCTCAGAGAACTGGACTCAACACGCCCGATTCACCGCACAAGAATATATCTGACTAGTAATAATCTTAAAACCTATGTATTGATATCTCTCTGTTAGTGTGTCAAGTGGATGTAAAGCGGCATAAACACAGCCGTGAAAAGCAGCTAAACCCCATTATAAAAATAAATTACTTTTAAAAACCCATGAAACAAAGACAGGGAAAGAGAGAGAAATTCTTACACAATTCGTTCAGGGGCTGTGATGCAACCTGGATTGACCATATCTAGACCCACAGCTGGATGAGACATAAGGGTGGACACTCTTGGGGCTGAGAGGTTTGGTGAGGTTGGGTGAGCAAACGCAGACCCTTTAAAGTAATACTGCGTGCTACCCATCGCATGGGTCCCAAATCTCCAGGTTCAAGGGCATCTTCCTACATCGAAAACATGCATGAGAAACCCAGAAGATGGTACACCGTGTGATGGGGAAAGGTTTCTAAAACGCACCTCATTTCTCATCTCCTTGTGCTCGGGTTCGCCATTCCAGCCACTTTACTAGCAATCTCCCTACTTGGAGCATCAGCACCTTTAACCTCCTGTTCCGTACAGGTTGCAATTTGTCCTGAGGATGAACGGGAAGACGGGGAACCAATGAGAGACTAGCTCTTGGTGTTGGGACAGGCACAGGTCACTCTATTTTCCCATCAGGAAGAAGAATTAACCACAGGCTCAGCCTGCCCCCCGGAACCAGAACAGGGCCTGAAGCCATCCTGCGCTTTTGCGGCCGGCTCCCAAAAAAGCGACTTGTAAAATGGAGCTTCAGGGCACTGCAATTCACAAACCTGCAGAGTTATAAATGATAACTCTCGTCCACAAATATATTGAGGGAAGGCAAAGAAGAGGATTTGAAATCAAGGCAGAATTGCAGGAAACAGATTTCAGGAGGTAGATTCGAATCGCCTTTAAAGCACATGAAAAGCGGCAAAACGTTGACAATGATGCCCTTGGCCAAAAAGGGCGTATGCGATTTTTCCTGAATATATTCAGGAAAAAACGCATACGCCCTTTTTGGCCAACCAAGCAACCTGGAAAGGCAAATCAGCGCTACAAAGAAGTCTCGCTTCCCATCGGTCCAAAGGGCCATGCTGAAAAAAGTGTCAAAACCAGAAATGCAGGACAGGCCATGGAGAAATGGGAGCCTTGCTACACTGATGGGCGGGATGTAAATTGCCAACAGCCACTCTGGAGAAGTGTACGGTGTGTCCTGAAACATCTAAAAAACACCGCTTAGAGAGCATAGGGCACTTCCACGCATGGGGGGATAAAGTGGGAAAATTGAAAATCAGCAAAACACAAGCACCCCAAAGTTTAGGGCTGCTCTGTTGACAAGGACCTCCACTTCCTTCCACCTTAAATATCCCAGGAAAGCGAAAAATGGATAAAAAAGTTGTGGTCCTTATGTACAATGGAATATCACTCAGCCATGAAATCAATGTCATAAGGCTAGTAGCAGCATGATGAGTGGATTTAGGTAAGACGATTCTAAGTGAAATAATTCACACAGAAAAGGACACTTCTCATAAGGTGTCACTTATAGAGGGAATGTAAAAACCGTTACACTTGAACTGAATTACAAAACAGAACAGAGTCACACATGCAGAAAACACACTATGGCTGCTTAACGGGAAAGGTGAGGTGGGGTGATACATAAAACAAGAGTTTCAAATTAGCTCAGATACCATTCCATAAACCCAATATGTAATAGACAAGACCTACTCCTTGCTCAGAGAACTGGACTCAACACGCCCGATTCACCGCACAAGAATATATCTGAGTAGTAATAATCTTAAAACCTATGTATTGATATCTCTCTGTTAGTGTGTCAAGTGGGTGTAAAGCGGCATAAACACAGCCGTGAAAAGCAGCTAAACCCCATTATAAAAATAAATTACTTTTAAAAACCCATGAAACAAAGACAGGGAAAGAGAGAGAAATTCTTACACAATTCGTTCAGGGGCTGTGATGCAACCTGGATTGACCATATCTAGACCCACAGCTGGATGAGACATAAGGGTGGACACTCTTGGGGCTGAGAGGTTTGGTGAGGTTGGGTGAGCAAACGCAGACCCTTTAAAGTAATACTGCGTGCTACCCATCGCATGGGTCCCAAATCTCCAGGTTCAAGGGCATCTTCCTACATCGAAAACATGCATGAGAAACCCAGAAGATGGTACACCGTGTGATGGGGAAAGGTTTCTAAAACGCACCTCATTTCTCATCTCCTTGTGCTCGGGTTCGCCATTCCAGCCACTTTACTAGCAATCTCCCTACTTGGAGCATCAGCACCTTTAACCTCCTGTTCCGTACAGGTTGCAATTTGTCCTGAGGATGAACGGGAAGACGGGGAACCAATGAGAGACTAGCTCTTGGTGTTGGGACAGGCACAGGTCACTCTATTTTCCCATCAGGAAGAAGAATTAACCACAGGCTCAGCCTGCCCCCCGGAACCAGAACAGGGCCTGAAGCCATCCTGCGCTTTTGCGGCCGGCTCCCAAAAAAGCGACTTGTAAAATGGAGCTTCAGGGCACTGCAATTCACAAACCTGCAGAGTTATAAATGATAACTCTCGTCCACAAATATATTGAGGGAAGGCAAAGAAGAGGATTTGAAATCAAGGCAGAATTGCAGGAAACAGATTTCAGGAGGTAGATTCGAATCGCCTTTAAAGCACATGAAAAGCGGCAAAACGTTGACAATGATGCCCTTGGCCAAAAAGGGCGTATGCGATTTTTCCTGAATATATTCAGGAAAAAACGCATACGCCCTTTTTGGCCAACCAAGCAACCTGGAAAGGCAAATCAGCGCTACAAAGAAGTCTCGCTTCCCATCGGTCCAAAGGGCCATGCTGAAAAAAGTGTCAAAACCAGAAATGCAGGACAGGCCATGGAGAAATGGGAGCCTTGCTACACTGATGGGCGGGATGTAAATTGCCAACAGCCACTCTGGAGAAGTGTACGGTGTGTCCTGAAACATCTAAAAAACACAGCTTAGAGAGCATAGGGCACTTCCACGCATGGGGGGATAAAGTGGGAAAATTGAAAATCAGCAAAACACAAGCACCCCAAAGTTTAGGGCTGCTCTGTTGACAAGGACCTCCACTTCCTTCCACCTTAAATATCCCAGGAAAGCGAAAAATGGATAAAAAAGTTGTGGTCCTTATGTACAATGGAATATCACTCAGCCATGAAATCAATGTCATAAGGCTAGTAGCAGCATGATGAGTGGATTTAGGTAAGACGATTCTAAGTGAAATAATTCACACAGAAAAGGACACTTCTCATAAGGTGTCACTTATAGAGGGAATGTAAAAACCGTTACACTTGAACTGAATTACAAAACAGAACAGAGTCACACATGCAGAAAACACACTATGGCTGCTTAACGGGAAAGGTGAGGTGGGGTGATACATAAAACAAGAGTTTCAAATTAGCTCAGATACCATTCCATAAACCCAATATGTAATAGACAAGACCTACTCCTTGCTCAGAGAACTGGACTCAACACGCCCGATTCACCGCACAAGAATATATCTGAGTAGTAATAATCTTAAAACCTATGTATTGATATCTCTCTGTTAGTGTGTCAAGTGGGTGTAAAGCGGCATAAACACAGCCGTGAAAAGCAGCTAAACCCCATTATAAAAATAAATTACTTTTAAAAACCCATGAAACAAAGACAGGGAAAGAGAGAGAAATTCTTACACAATTCGTTCAGGGGCTGTGATGCAACCTGGATTGACCATATCTAGACCCACAGCTGGATGAGACATAAGGGTGGACACTCTTGGGGCTGAGAGGTTTGGTGAGGTTGGGTGAGCAAACGCAGACCCTTTAAAGTAATACTGCGTGCTACCCATCGCATGGGTCCCAAATCTCCAGGTTCAAGGGCATCTTCCTACATCGAAAACATGCATGAGAAACCCAGAAGATGGTACACCGTGTGATGGGGAAAGGTTTCTAAAACGCACCTCATTTCTCATCTCCTTGTCCTCGGGTTCGCCATTCCAGCCACTTTACTAGCAATCTCCCTACTTGGAGCATCAGCACCTTTAACCTCCTGTTCCGTACAGGTTGCAATTTGTCCTGAGGATGAACGGGAAGACGGGGAACCAATGAGAGACTAGCTCTTGGTGTTGGGACAGGCACAGGTCACTCTATTTTCCCATCAGGAAGAAGAATTAACCACAGGCTCAGCCTGCCCCCCGGAACCAGAACAGGGCCTGAAGCCATCCTGCGCTTTTGCGGCCGGCTCCCAAAAAAGCGACTTGTAAAATGGAGCTTCAGGGCACTGCAATTCACAAACCTGCAGAGTTATAAATGATAACTCTCGTCCACAAATATATTGAGGGAAGGCAAAGAAGAGGATTTGAAATCAAGGCAGAATTGCAGGAAACAGATTTCAGGAGGTAGATTCGAATCGCCTTTAAAGCACATGAAAAGCGGCAAAACGTTGACAATGATGCCCTTGGCCAAAAAGGGCGTATGCGATTTTTCCTGAATATATTCAGGAAAAAACGCATACGCCCTTTTTGGCCAACCAAGCAACCTGGAAAGGCAAATCAGCGCTACAAAGAAGTCTCGCTTCCCATCGGTCCAAAGGGCCATGCTGAAAAAAGTGTCAAAACCAGAAATGCAGGACAGGCCATGGAGAAATGGGAGCCTTGCTACACTGATGGGCGGGATGTAAATTGCCAACAGCCACTCTGGAGAAGTGTACGGTGTGTCCTGAAACATCTAAAAAACACCGCTTAGAGAGCATAGGGCACTTCCACGCATGGGGGGATAAAGTGGGAAAATTGAAAATCAGCAAAACACAAGCACCCCAAAGTTTAGGGCTGCTCTGTTGACAAGGACCTCCACTTCCTTCCACCTTAAATATCCCAGGAAAGCGAAAAATGGATAAAAAAGTTGTGGTCCTTATGTACAATGGAATATCACTCAGCCATGAAATCAATGTCATAAGGCTAGTAGCAGCATGATGAGTGGATTTAGGTAAGACGATTCTAAGTGAAATAATTCACACAGAAAAGGACACTTCTCATAAGGTGTCACTTATAGAGGGAATGTAAAAACCGTTACACTTGAACTGAATTACAAAACAGAACAGAGTCACACATGCAGAAAACACACTATGGCTGCTTAACGGGAAAGGTGAGGTGGGGTGATACATAAAACAAGAGTTTCAAATTAGCTCAGATACCATTCCATAAACCCAATATGTAATAGACAAGACCTACTCCTTGCTCAGAGAACTGGACTCAACACGCCCGATTCACCGCACAAGAATATATCTGAGTAGTAATAATCTTAAAACCTATGTATTGATATCTCTCTGTTAGTGTGTCAAGTGGGTGTAAAGCGGCATAAACACAGCCGTGAAAAGCAGCTAAACCCCATTATAAAAATAAATTACTTTTAAAAACCCATGAAACAAAGACAGGGAAAGAGAGAGAAATTCTTACACAATTCGTTCAGGGGCTGTGATGCAACCTGGATTGACCATATCTAGACCCACAGCTGGATGAGACATAAGGGTGGACACTCTTGGGGCTGAGAGGTTTGGTGAGGTTGGGTGAGCAAACGCAGACCCTTTAAAGTAATACTGCGTGCTACCCATCGCATGGGTCCCAAATCTCCAGGTTCAAGGGCATCTTCCTACATCGAAAACATGCATGAGAAACCCAGAAGATGGTACACCGTGTGATGGGGAAAGGTTTCTAAAACGCACCTCATTTCTCATCTCCTTGTCCTCGGGTTCGCCATTCCAGCCACTTTACTAGCAATCTCCCTACTTGGAGCATCAGCACCTTTAACCTCCTGTTCCGTACAGGTTGCAATTTGTCCTGAGGATGAACGGGAAGACGGGGAACCAATGAGAGACTAGCTCTTGGTGTTGGGACAGGCACAGGTCACTCTATTTTCCCATCAGGAAGAAGAATTAACCACAGGCTCAGCCTGCCCCCCGGAACCAGAACAGGGCCTGAAGCCATCCTGCGCTTTTGCGGCCGGCTCCCAAAAAAGCGACTTGTAAAATGGAGCTTCAGGGCACTGCAATTCACAAACCTGCAGAGTTATAAATGATAACTCTCGTCCACAAATATATTGAGGGAAGGCAAAGAAGAGGATTTGAAATCAAGGCAGAATTGCAGGAAACAGATTTCAGGAGGTAGATTCGAATCGCCTTTAAAGCACATGAAAAGCGGCAAAACGTTGACAATGATGCCCTTGGCCAAAAAGGGCGTATGCGTTTTTTCCTGAATATATTCAGGAAAAAACGCATACGCCCTTTTTGGCCAACCAAGCAACCTGGAAAGGCAAATCAGCGCTACAAAGAAGTCTCGCTTCCCATCGGTCCAAAGGGCCATGCTGAAAAAAGTGTCAAAACCAGAAATGCAGGACAGGCCATGGAGAAATGGGAGCCTTGCTACACTGATGGGCGGGATGTAAATTGCCAACAGCCACTCTGGAGAAGTGTACGGTGGGTCCTGAAACATCTAAAAAACACCGCTTAGAGAGCATAGGGCACTTCCACGCATGGGGGGATAAAGTGGAAAAATTGAAAATCAGCAAAACACAAGCACCCCAAAGTTTAGGGCTGCTCTGTTGACAAGGACCTCCACTTCCTTCCACCTTAAATATCCCAGGAAAGCGAAAAATGGATAAAAAAGTTGTGGTCCTTATGTACAATGGAATATCATTCAGCCATGAAATCAATGTCATAAGGCTAGTAGCAGCATGATGAGTGGATTTAGGTAAGACGATTCTAAGTGAAATAAGTCACACAGAAAAGGACACTTCTCATAAGGTGTCACTTATAGAGGGAATGTAAAAACCGTTACACTTGAACTGAATTACAAAACAGAACAGAGTCACACATGCAGAAAACACACTATGGCTGCTTAACGGGAAAGGTGAGGTGGGGTGATACATAAAACAAGAGTTTCAAATGAGCTCAGGTACCGTTCCATAAACCCAATATGTAATAGACAAGACCTACTCCTTGCTCAGAGAACTGGACTCAACACGCCCGATTCACCGCACAAGAATATATCTGACTAGTAATAATCTTAAAACCTATGTATTGATATCTCTCTGTTAGTGTGTCAAGTGGATGTAAAGCGGCATAAACACAGCCGTGAAAAGCAGCTAAACCCCATTATAAAAATAAATTACTTTTAAAAACCCATGAAACAAAGACAGGGAAAGAGAGAGAAATTCTTACACAATTCGTTCAGGGGCTGTGATGCAACCTGGATTGACCATATCTAGACCCACAGCTGGATGAGACATAAGGGTGGACACTCTTGGGGCTGAGAGGTTTGGTGAGGTTGGGTGAGCAAACGCAGACCCTTTAAAGTAATACTGCGTGCTACCCATCGCATGGGTCCCAAATCTCCAGGTTCAAGGGCATCTTCCTACATCGAAAACATGCATGAGAAACCCAGAAGATGGTACACCGTGTGATGGGGAAAGGTTTCTAAAACGCACCTCATTTCTCATCTCCTTGTGCTCGGGTTCGCCATTCCAGCCACTTTACTAGCAATCTCCCTACTTGGAGCATCAGCACCTTTAACCTCCTGTTCCGTACAGGTTGCAATTTGTCCTGAGGATGAACGGGAAGACGGGGAACCAATGAGAGACTAGCTCTTGGTGTTGGGACAGGCACAGGTCACTCTATTTTCCCATCAGGAAGAAGAATTAACCACAGGCTCAGCCTGCCCCCCGGAACCAGAACAGGGCCTGAAGCCATCCTGCGCTTTTGCGGCCGGCTCCCAAAAAAGCGACTTGTAAAATGGAGCTTCAGGGCACTGCAATTCACAAACCTGCAGAGTTATAAATGATAACTCTCGTCCACAAATATATTGAGGGAAGGCAAAGAAGAGGATTTGAAATCAAGGCAGAATTGCAGGAAACAGATTTCAGGAGGTAGATTCGAATCGCCTTTAAAGCACATGAAAAGCGGCAAAACGTTGACAATGATGCCCTTGGCCAAAAAGGGCGTATGCGATTTTTCCTGAATATATTCAGGAAAAAACGCATACGCCCTTTTTGGCCAACCAAGCAACCTGGAAAGGCAAATCAGCGCTACAAAGAAGTCTCGCTTCCCATCGGTCCAAAGGGCCATGCTGAAAAAAGTGTCAAAACCAGAAATGCAGGACAGGCCATGGAGAAATGGGAGCCTTGCTACACTGATGGGCGGGATGTAAATTGCCAACAGCCACTCTGGAGAAGTGTACGGTGTGTCCTGAAACATCTAAAAAACACCGCTTAGAGAGCATAGGGCACTTCCACGCATGGGGGGATAAAGTGGGAAAATTGAAAATCAGCAAAACACAAGCACCCCAAAGTTTAGGGCTGCTCTGTTGACAAGGACCTCCACTTCCTTCCACCTTAAATATCCCAGGAAAGCGAAAAATGGATAAAAAAGTTGTGGTCCTTATGTACAATGGAATATCACTCAGCCATGAAATCAATGTCATAAGGCTAGTAGCAGCATGATGAGTGGATTTAGGTAAGACGATTCTAAGTGAAATAATTCACACAGAAAAGGACACTTCTCATAAGGTGTCACTTATAGAGGGAATGTAAAAACCGTTACACTTGAACTGAATTACAAAACAGAACAGAGTCACACATGCAGAAAACACACTATGGCTGCTTAACGGGAAAGGTGAGGTGGGGTGATACATAAAACAAGAGTTTCAAATTAGCTCAGATACCATTCCATAAACCCAATATGTAATAGACAAGACCTACTCCTTGCTCAGAGAACTGGACTCAACACGCCCGATTCACCGCACAAGAATATATCTGAGTAGTAATAATCTTAAAACCTATGTATTGATATCTCTCTGTTAGTGTGTCAAGTGGGTGTAAAGCGGCATAAACACAGCCGTGAAAAGCAGCTAAACCCCATTATAAAAATAAATTACTTTTAAAAACCCATGAAACAAAGACAGGGAAAGAGAGAGAAATTCTTACACAATTCGTTCAGGGGCTGTGATGCAACCTGGATTGACCATATCTAGACCCACAGCTGGATGAGACATAAGGGTGGACACTCTTGGGGCTGAGAGGTTTGGTGAGGTTGGGTGAGCAAACGCAGACCCTTTAAAGTAATACTGCGTGCTACCCATCGCATGGGTCCCAAATCTCCAGGTTCAAGGGCATCTTCCTACATCGAAAACATGCATGAGAAACCCAGAAGATGGTACACCGTGTGATGGGGAAAGGTTTCTAAAACGCACCTCATTTCTCATCTCCTTGTGCTCGGGTTCGCCATTCCAGCCACTTTACTAGCAATCTCCCTACTTGGAGCATCAGCACCTTTAACCTCCTGTTCCGTACAGGTTGCAATTTGTCCTGAGGATGAACGGGAAGACGGGGAACCAATGAGAGACTAGCTCTTGGTGTTGGGACAGGCACAGGTCACTCTATTTTCCCATCAGGAAGAAGAATTAACCACAGGCTCAGCCTGCCCCCCGGAACCAGAACAGGGCCTGAAGCCATCCTGCGCTTTTGCGGCCGGCTCCCAAAAAAGCGACTTGTAAAATGGAGCTTCAGGGCACTGCAATTCACAAACCTGCAGAGTTATAAATGATAACTCTCGTCCACAAATATATTGAGGGAAGGCAAAGAAGAGGATTTGAAATCAAGGCAGAATTGCAGGAAACAGATTTCAGGAGGTAGATTCGAATCGCCTTTAAAGCACATGAAAAGCGGCAAAACGTTGACAATGATGCCCTTGGCCAAAAAGGGCGTATGCGATTTTTCCTGAATATATTCAGGAAAAAACGCATACGCCCTTTTTGGCCAACCAAGCAACCTGGAAAGGCAAATCAGCGCTACAAAGAAGTCTCGCTTCCCATCGGTCCAAAGGGCCATGCTGAAAAAAGTGTCAAAACCAGAAATGCAGGACAGGCCATGGAGAAATGGGAGCCTTGCTACACTGATGGGCGGGATGTAAATTGCCAACAGCCACTCTGGAGAAGTGTACGGTGTGTCCTGAAACATCTAAAAAACACAGCTTAGAGAGCATAGGGCACTTCCACGCATGGGGGGATAAAGTGGGAAAATTGAAAATCAGCAAAACACAAGCACCCCAAAGTTTAGGGCTGCTCTGTTGACAAGGACCTCCACTTCCTTCCACCTTAAATATCCCAGGAAAGCGAAAAATGGATAAAAAAGTTGTGGTCCTTATGTACAATGGAATATCACTCAGCCATGAAATCAATGTCATAAGGCTAGTAGCAGCATGATGAGTGGATTTAGGTAAGACGATTCTAAGTGAAATAATTCACACAGAAAAGGACACTTCTCATAAGGTGTCACTTATAGAGGGAATGTAAAAACCGTTACACTTGAACTGAATTACAAAACAGAACAGAGTCACACATGCAGAAAACACACTATGGCTGCTTAACGGGAAAGGTGAGGTGGGGTGATACATAAAACAAGAGTTTCAAATTAGCTCAGATACCATTCCATAAACCCAATATGTAATAGACAAGACCTACTCCTTGCTCAGAGAACTGGACTCAACACGCCCGATTCACCGCACAAGAATATATCTGAGTAGTAATAATCTTAAAACCTATGTATTGATATCTCTCTGTTAGTGTGTCAAGTGGGTGTAAAGCGGCATAAACACAGCCGTGAAAAGCAGCTAAACCCCATTATAAAAATAAATTACTTTTAAAAACCCATGAAACAAAGACAGGGAAAGAGAGAGAAATTCTTACACAATTCGTTCAGGGGCTGTGATGCAACCTGGATTGACCATATCTAGACCCACAGCTGGATGAGACATAAGGGTGGACACTCTTGGGGCTGAGAGGTTTGGTGAGGTTGGGTGAGCAAACGCAGACCCTTTAAAGTAATACTGCGTGCTACCCATCGCATGGGTCCCAAATCTCCAGGTTCAAGGGCATCTTCCTACATCGAAAACATGCATGAGAAACCCAGAAGATGGTACACCGTGTGATGGGGAAAGGTTTCTAAAACGCACCTCATTTCTCATCTCCTTGTCCTCGGGTTCGCCATTCCAGCCACTTTACTAGCAATCTCCCTACTTGGAGCATCAGCACCTTTAACCTCCTGTTCCGTACAGGTTGCAATTTGTCCTGAGGATGAACGGGAAGACGGGGAACCAATGAGAGACTAGCTCTTGGTGTTGGGACAGGCACAGGTCACTCTATTTTCCCATCAGGAAGAAGAATTAACCACAGGCTCAGCCTGCCCCCCGGAACCAGAACAGGGCCTGAAGCCATCCTGCGCTTTTGCGGCCGGCTCCCAAAAAAGCGACTTGTAAAATGGAGCTTCAGGGCACTGCAATTCACAAACCTGCAGAGTTATAAATGATAACTCTCGTCCACAAATATATTGAGGGAAGGCAAAGAAGAGGATTTGAAATCAAGGCAGAATTGCAGGAAACAGATTTCAGGAGGTAGATTCGAATCGCCTTTAAAGCACATGAAAAGCGGCAAAACGTTGACAATGATGCCCTTGGCCAAAAAGGGCGTATGCGATTTTTCCTGAATATATTCAGGAAAAAACGCATACGCCCTTTTTGGCCAACCAAGCAACCTGGAAAGGCAAATCAGCGCTACAAAGAAGTCTCGCTTCCCATCGGTCCAAAGGGCCATGCTGAAAAAAGTGTCAAAACCAGAAATGCAGGACAGGCCATGGAGAAATGGGAGCCTTGCTACACTGATGGGCGGGATGTAAATTGCCAACAGCCACTCTGGAGAAGTGTACGGTGTGTCCTGAAACATCTAAAAAACACCGCTTAGAGAGCATAGGGCACTTCCACGCATGGGGGGATAAAGTGGGAAAATTGAAAATCAGCAAAACACAAGCACCCCAAAGTTTAGGGCTGCTCTGTTGACAAGGACCTCCACTTCCTTCCACCTTAAATATCCCAGGAAAGCGAAAAATGGATAAAAAAGTTGTGGTCCTTATGTACAATGGAATATCACTCAGCCATGAAATCAATGTCATAAGGCTAGTAGCAGCATGATGAGTGGATTTAGGTAAGACGATTCTAAGTGAAATAATTCACACAGAAAAGGACACTTCTCATAAGGTGTCACTTATAGAGGGAATGTAAAAACCGTTACACTTGAACTGAATTACAAAACAGAACAGAGTCACACATGCAGAAAACACACTATGGCTGCTTAACGGGAAAGGTGAGGTGGGGTGATACATAAAACAAGAGTTTCAAATTAGCTCAGATACCATTCCATAAACCCAATATGTAATAGACAAGACCTACTCCTTGCTCAGAGAACTGGACTCAACACGCCCGATTCACCGCACAAGAATATATCTGAGTAGTAATAATCTTAAAACCTATGTATTGATATCTCTCTGTTAGTGTGTCAAGTGGGTGTAAAGCGGCATAAACACAGCCGTGAAAAGCAGCTAAACCCCATTATAAAAATAAATTACTTTTAAAAACCCATGAAACAAAGACAGGGAAAGAGAGAGAAATTCTTACACAATTCGTTCAGGGGCTGTGATGCAACCTGGATTGACCATATCTAGACCCACAGCTGGATGAGACATAAGGGTGGACACTCTTGGGGCTGAGAGGTTTGGTGAGGTTGGGTGAGCAAACGCAGACCCTTTAAAGTAATACTGCGTGCTACCCATCGCATGGGTCCCAAATCTCCAGGTTCAAGGGCATCTTCCTACATCGAAAACATGCATGAGAAACCCAGAAGATGGTACACCGTGTGATGGGGAAAGGTTTCTAAAACGCACCTCATTTCTCATCTCCTTGTCCTCGGGTTCGCCATTCCAGCCACTTTACTAGCAATCTCCCTACTTGGAGCATCAGCACCTTTAACCTCCTGTTCCGTACAGGTTGCAATTTGTCCTGAGGATGAACGGGAAGACGGGGAACCAATGAGAGACTAGCTCTTGGTGTTGGGACAGGCACAGGTCACTCTATTTTCCCATCAGGAAGAAGAATTAACCACAGGCTCAGCCTGCCCCCCGGAACCAGAACAGGGCCTGAAGCCATCCTGCGCTTTTGCGGCCGGCTCCCAAAAAAGCGACTTGTAAAATGGAGCTTCAGGGCACTGCAATTCACAAACCTGCAGAGTTATAAATGATAACTCTCGTCCACAAATATATTGAGGGAAGGCAAAGAAGAGGATTTGAAATCAAGGCAGAATTGCAGGAAACAGATTTCAGGAGGTAGATTCGAATCGCCTTTAAAGCACATGAAAAGCGGCAAAACGTTGACAATGATGCCCTTGGCCAAAAAGGGCGTATGCGTTTTTTCCTGAATATATTCAGGAAAAAACGCATACGCCCTTTTTGGCCAACCAAGCAACCTGGAAAGGCAAATCAGCGCTACAAAGAAGTCTCGCTTCCCATCGGTCCAAAGGGCCATGCTGAAAAAAGTGTCAAAACCAGAAATGCAGGACAGGCCATGGAGAAATGGGAGCCTTGCTACACTGATGGGCGGGATGTAAATTGCCAACAGCCACTCTGGAGAAGTGTACGGTGGGTCCTGAAACATCTAAAAAACACCGCTTAGAGAGCATAGGGCACTTCCACGCATGGGGGGATAAAGTGGAAAAATTGAAAATCAGCAAAACACAAGCACCCCAAAGTTTAGGGCTGCTCTGTTGACAAGGACCTCCACTTCCTTCCACCTTAAATATCCCAGGAAAGCGAAAAATGGATAAAAAAGTTGTGGTCCTTATGTACAATGGAATATCATTCAGCCATGAAATCAATGTCATAAGGCTAGTAGCAGCATGATGAGTGGATTTAGGTAAGACGATTCTAAGTGAAATAAGTCACACAGAAAAGGACACTTCTCATAAGGTGTCACTTATAGAGGGAATGTAAAAACCGTTACACTTGAACTGAATTACAAAACAGAACAGAGTCACACATGCAGAAAACACACTATGGCTGCTTAACGGGAAAGGTGAGGTGGGGTGATACATAAAACAAGAGTTTCAAATGAGCTCAGGTACCGTTCCATAAACCCAATATGTAATAGACAAGACCTACTCCTTGCTCAGAGAACTGGACTCAACACGCCCGATTCACCGCACAAGAATATATCTGACTAGTAATAATCTTAAAACCTATGTATTGATATCTCTCTGTTAGTGTGTCAAGTGGATGTAAAGCGGCATAAACACAGCCGTGAAAAGCAGCTAAACCCCATTATAAAAATAAATTACTTTTAAAAACCCATGAAACAAAGACAGGGAAAGAGAGAGAAATTCTTACACAATTCGTTCAGGGGCTGTGATGCAACCTGGATTGACCATATCTAGACCCACAGCTGGATGAGACATAAGGGTGGACACTCTTGGGGCTGAGAGGTTTGGTGAGGTTGGGTGAGCAAACGCAGACCCTTTAAAGTAATACTGCGTGCTACCCATCGCATGGGTCCCAAATCTCCAGGTTCAAGGGCATCTTCCTACATCGAAAACATGCATGAGAAACCCAGAAGATGGTACACCGTGTGATGGGGAAAGGTTTCTAAAACGCACCTCATTTCTCATCTCCTTGTGCTCGGGTTCGCCATTCCAGCCACTTTACTAGCAATCTCCCTACTTGGAGCATCAGCACCTTTAACCTCCTGTTCCGTACAGGTTGCAATTTGTCCTGAGGATGAACGGGAAGACGGGGAACCAATGAGAGACTAGCTCTTGGTGTTGGGACAGGCACAGGTCACTCTATTTTCCCATCAGGAAGAAGAATTAACCACAGGCTCAGCCTGCCCCCCGGAACCAGAACAGGGCCTGAAGCCATCCTGCGCTTTTGCGGCCGGCTCCCAAAAAAGCGACTTGTAAAATGGAGCTTCAGGGCACTGCAATTCACAAACCTGCAGAGTTATAAATGATAACTCTCGTCCACAAATATATTGAGGGAAGGCAAAGAAGAGGATTTGAAATCAAGGCAGAATTGCAGGAAACAGATTTCAGGAGGTAGATTCGAATCGCCTTTAAAGCACATGAAAAGCGGCAAAACGTTGACAATGATGCCCTTGGCCAAAAAGGGCGTATGCGATTTTTCCTGAATATATTCAGGAAAAAACGCATACGCCCTTTTTGGCCAACCAAGCAACCTGGAAAGGCAAATCAGCGCTACAAAGAAGTCTCGCTTCCCATCGGTCCAAAGGGCCATGCTGAAAAAAGTGTCAAAACCAGAAATGCAGGACAGGCCATGGAGAAATGGGAGCCTTGCTACACTGATGGGCGGGATGTAAATTGCCAACAGCCACTCTGGAGAAGTGTACGGTGTGTCCTGAAACATCTAAAAAACACCGCTTAGAGAGCATAGGGCACTTCCACGCATGGGGGGATAAAGTGGGAAAATTGAAAATCAGCAAAACACAAGCACCCCAAAGTTTAGGGCTGCTCTGTTGACAAGGACCTCCACTTCCTTCCACCTTAAATATCCCAGGAAAGCGAAAAATGGATAAAAAAGTTGTGGTCCTTATGTACAATGGAATATCACTCAGCCATGAAATCAATGTCATAAGGCTAGTAGCAGCATGATGAGTGGATTTAGGTAAGACGATTCTAAGTGAAATAATTCACACAGAAAAGGACACTTCTCATAAGGTGTCACTTATAGAGGGAATGTAAAAACCGTTACACTTGAACTGAATTACAAAACAGAACAGAGTCACACATGCAGAAAACACACTATGGCTGCTTAACGGGAAAGGTGAGGTGGGGTGATACATAAAACAAGAGTTTCAAATTAGCTCAGATACCATTCCATAAACCCAATATGTAATAGACAAGACCTACTCCTTGCTCAGAGAACTGGACTCAACACGCCCGATTCACCGCACAAGAATATATCTGAGTAGTAATAATCTTAAAACCTATGTATTGATATCTCTCTGTTAGTGTGTCAAGTGGGTGTAAAGCGGCATAAACACAGCCGTGAAAAGCAGCTAAACCCCATTATAAAAATAAATTACTTTTAAAAACCCATGAAACAAAGACAGGGAAAGAGAGAGAAATTCTTACACAATTCGTTCAGGGGCTGTGATGCAACCTGGATTGACCATATCTAGACCCACAGCTGGATGAGACATAAGGGTGGACACTCTTGGGGCTGAGAGGTTTGGTGAGGTTGGGTGAGCAAACGCAGACCCTTTAAAGTAATACTGCGTGCTACCCATCGCATGGGTCCCAAATCTCCAGGTTCAAGGGCATCTTCCTACATCGAAAACATGCATGAGAAACCCAGAAGATGGTACACCGTGTGATGGGGAAAGGTTTCTAAAACGCACCTCATTTCTCATCTCCTTGTGCTCGGGTTCGCCATTCCAGCCACTTTACTAGCAATCTCCCTACTTGGAGCATCAGCACCTTTAACCTCCTGTTCCGTACAGGTTGCAATTTGTCCTGAGGATGAACGGGAAGACGGGGAACCAATGAGAGACTAGCTCTTGGTGTTGGGACAGGCACAGGTCACTCTATTTTCCCATCAGGAAGAAGAATTAACCACAGGCTCAGCCTGCCCCCCGGAACCAGAACAGGGCCTGAAGCCATCCTGCGCTTTTGCGGCCGGCTCCCAAAAAAGCGACTTGTAAAATGGAGCTTCAGGGCACTGCAATTCACAAACCTGCAGAGTTATAAATGATAACTCTCGTCCACAAATATATTGAGGGAAGGCAAAGAAGAGGATTTGAAATCAAGGCAGAATTGCAGGAAACAGATTTCAGGAGGTAGATTCGAATCGCCTTTAAAGCACATGAAAAGCGGCAAAACGTTGACAATGATGCCCTTGGCCAAAAAGGGCGTATGCGATTTTTCCTGAATATATTCAGGAAAAAACGCATACGCCCTTTTTGGCCAACCAAGCAACCTGGAAAGGCAAATCAGCGCTACAAAGAAGTCTCGCTTCCCATCGGTCCAAAGGGCCATGCTGAAAAAAGTGTCAAAACCAGAAATGCAGGACAGGCCATGGAGAAATGGGAGCCTTGCTACACTGATGGGCGGGATGTAAATTGCCAACAGCCACTCTGGAGAAGTGTACGGTGTGTCCTGAAACATCTAAAAAACACAGCTTAGAGAGCATAGGGCACTTCCACGCATGGGGGGATAAAGTGGGAAAATTGAAAATCAGCAAAACACAAGCACCCCAAAGTTTAGGGCTGCTCTGTTGACAAGGACCTCCACTTCCTTCCACCTTAAATATCCCAGGAAAGCGAAAAATGGATAAAAAAGTTGTGGTCCTTATGTACAATGGAATATCACTCAGCCATGAAATCAATGTCATAAGGCTAGTAGCAGCATGATGAGTGGATTTAGGTAAGACGATTCTAAGTGAAATAATTCACACAGAAAAGGACACTTCTCATAAGGTGTCACTTATAGAGGGAATGTAAAAACCGTTACACTTGAACTGAATTACAAAACAGAACAGAGTCACACATGCAGAAAACACACTATGGCTGCTTAACGGGAAAGGTGAGGTGGGGTGATACATAAAACAAGAGTTTCAAATTAGCTCAGATACCATTCCATAAACCCAATATGTAATAGACAAGACCTACTCCTTGCTCAGAGAACTGGACTCAACACGCCCGATTCACCGCACAAGAATATATCTGAGTAGTAATAATCTTAAAACCTATGTATTGATATCTCTCTGTTAGTGTGTCAAGTGGGTGTAAAGCGGCATAAACACAGCCGTGAAAAGCAGCTAAACCCCATTATAAAAATAAATTACTTTTAAAAACCCATGAAACAAAGACAGGGAAAGAGAGAGAAATTCTTACACAATTCGTTCAGGGGCTGTGATGCAACCTGGATTGACCATATCTAGACCCACAGCTGGATGAGACATAAGGGTGGACACTCTTGGGGCTGAGAGGTTTGGTGAGGTTGGGTGAGCAAACGCAGACCCTTTAAAGTAATACTGCGTGCTACCCATCGCATGGGTCCCAAATCTCCAGGTTCAAGGGCATCTTCCTACATCGAAAACATGCATGAGAAACCCAGAAGATGGTACACCGTGTGATGGGGAAAGGTTTCTAAAACGCACCTCATTTCTCATCTCCTTGTCCTCGGGTTCGCCATTCCAGCCACTTTACTAGCAATCTCCCTACTTGGAGCATCAGCACCTTTAACCTCCTGTTCCGTACAGGTTGCAATTTGTCCTGAGGATGAACGGGAAGACGGGGAACCAATGAGAGACTAGCTCTTGGTGTTGGGACAGGCACAGGTCACTCTATTTTCCCATCAGGAAGAAGAATTAACCACAGGCTCAGCCTGCCCCCCGGAACCAGAACAGGGCCTGAAGCCATCCTGCGCTTTTGCGGCCGGCTCCCAAAAAAGCGACTTGTAAAATGGAGCTTCAGGGCACTGCAATTCACAAACCTGCAGAGTTATAAATGATAACTCTCGTCCACAAATATATTGAGGGAAGGCAAAGAAGAGGATTTGAAATCAAGGCAGAATTGCAGGAAACAGATTTCAGGAGGTAGATTCGAATCGCCTTTAAAGCACATGAAAAGCGGCAAAACGTTGACAATGATGCCCTTGGCCAAAAAGGGCGTATGCGATTTTTCCTGAATATATTCAGGAAAAAACGCATACGCCCTTTTTGGCCAACCAAGCAACCTGGAAAGGCAAATCAGCGCTACAAAGAAGTCTCGCTTCCCATCGGTCCAAAGGGCCATGCTGAAAAAAGTGTCAAAACCAGAAATGCAGGACAGGCCATGGAGAAATGGGAGCCTTGCTACACTGATGGGCGGGATGTAAATTGCCAACAGCCACTCTGGAGAAGTGTACGGTGTGTCCTGAAACATCTAAAAAACACCGCTTAGAGAGCATAGGGCACTTCCACGCATGGGGGGATAAAGTGGGAAAATTGAAAATCAGCAAAACACAAGCACCCCAAAGTTTAGGGCTGCTCTGTTGACAAGGACCTCCACTTCCTTCCACCTTAAATATCCCAGGAAAGCGAAAAATGGATAAAAAAGTTGTGGTCCTTATGTACAATGGAATATCACTCAGCCATGAAATCAATGTCATAAGGCTAGTAGCAGCATGATGAGTGGATTTAGGTAAGACGATTCTAAGTGAAATAATTCACACAGAAAAGGACACTTCTCATAAGGTGTCACTTATAGAGGGAATGTAAAAACCGTTACACTTGAACTGAATTACAAAACAGAACAGAGTCACACATGCAGAAAACACACTATGGCTGCTTAACGGGAAAGGTGAGGTGGGGTGATACATAAAACAAGAGTTTCAAATTAGCTCAGATACCATTCCATAAACCCAATATGTAATAGACAAGACCTACTCCTTGCTCAGAGAACTGGACTCAACACGCCCGATTCACCGCACAAGAATATATCTGAGTAGTAATAATCTTAAAACCTATGTATTGATATCTCTCTGTTAGTGTGTCAAGTGGGTGTAAAGCGGCATAAACACAGCCGTGAAAAGCAGCTAAACCCCATTATAAAAATAAATTACTTTTAAAAACCCATGAAACAAAGACAGGGAAAGAGAGAGAAATTCTTACACAATTCGTTCAGGGGCTGTGATGCAACCTGGATTGACCATATCTAGACCCACAGCTGGATGAGACATAAGGGTGGACACTCTTGGGGCTGAGAGGTTTGGTGAGGTTGGGTGAGCAAACGCAGACCCTTTAAAGTAATACTGCGTGCTACCCATCGCATGGGTCCCAAATCTCCAGGTTCAAGGGCATCTTCCTACATCGAAAACATGCATGAGAAACCCAGAAGATGGTACACCGTGTGATGGGGAAAGGTTTCTAAAACGCACCTCATTTCTCATCTCCTTGTCCTCGGGTTCGCCATTCCAGCCACTTTACTAGCAATCTCCCTACTTGGAGCATCAGCACCTTTAACCTCCTGTTCCGTACAGGTTGCAATTTGTCCTGAGGATGAACGGGAAGACGGGGAACCAATGAGAGACTAGCTCTTGGTGTTGGGACAGGCACAGGTCACTCTATTTTCCCATCAGGAAGAAGAATTAACCACAGGCTCAGCCTGCCCCCCGGAACCAGAACAGGGCCTGAAGCCATCCTGCGCTTTTGCGGCCGGCTCCCAAAAAAGCGACTTGTAAAATGGAGCTTCAGGGCACTGCAATTCACAAACCTGCAGAGTTATAAATGATAACTCTCGTCCACAAATATATTGAGGGAAGGCAAAGAAGAGGATTTGAAATCAAGGCAGAATTGCAGGAAACAGATTTCAGGAGGTAGATTCGAATCGCCTTTAAAGCACATGAAAAGCGGCAAAACGTTGACAATGATGCCCTTGGCCAAAAAGGGCGTATGCGTTTTTTCCTGAATATATTCAGGAAAAAACGCATACGCCCTTTTTGGCCAACCAAGCAACCTGGAAAGGCAAATCAGCGCTACAAAGAAGTCTCGCTTCCCATCGGTCAAAAGGGCCATGCTGAAAAAAGTGTCAAAACCAGAAATGCAGGACAGGCCATGGAGAAATGGGAGCCTTGCTACACTGATGGGCGGGATGTAAATTGCCAACAGCCACTCTGGAGAAGTGTACGGTGGGTCCTGAAACATCTAAAAAACACCGCTTAGAGAGCATAGGGCACTTCCACGCATGGGGGGATAAAGTGGAAAAATTGAAAATCAGCAAAACACAAGCACCCCAAAGTTTAGGGCTGCTCTGTTGACAAGGACCTCCACTTCCTTCCACCTTAAATATCCCAGGAAAGCGAAAAATGGATAAAAAAGTTGTGGTCCTTATGTACAATGGAATATCATTCAGCCATGAAATCAATGTCATAAGGCTAGTAGCAGCATGATGAGTGGATTTAGGTAAGACGATTCTAAGTGAAATAAGTCACACAGAAAAGGACACTTCTCATAAGGTGTCACTTATAGAGGGAATGTAAAAACCGTTACACTTGAACTGAATTACAAAACAGAACAGAGTCACACATGCAGAAAACACACTATGGCTGCTTAACGGGAAAGGTGAGGTGGGGTGATACATAAAACAAGAGTTTCAAATTAGCTCAGATACCGTTCCATAAACCCAATATGTAATAGACAAGACCTACTCCTTGCTCAGAGAACTGGACTCAACACGCCCGATTCACCGCAGAAGAATATATCTGACCAGTAATAATCTTAAAACCTATGTATTGATATCTCTCTGTTAGTGTGTCAAGTGGGTGTAAAGCGGCATAAACACAGCCGTGAAAAGCAGCTAAACCCCATTATAAAAATAAATTACTTTTAAAAACCCATGAAACAAAGACAGGGAAAGAGAGAGAAATTCTTACACAATTCGTTCAGGGGCTGTGATGCAACCTGGATTGACCATATCTAGACCCACAGCTGGATGAGACATAAGGGTGGACACTCTTGGGGCTGAGAGGTTTGGTGAGGTTGGGTGAGCAAACGCAGACCCTTTAAAGTAATACTGCGTGCTACCCATTGCATGGGTCCCAAATCTCCAGGTTCAAGGGCATCTTCCTACATCGAAAACATGCATGAGAAACCCAGAAGATGGTACACCGTGTGATGGGGAAAGGTTTCTAAAACGCACCTCATTTCTCATCTCCTTGTGCTCGGGTTCGCCATTCCAGCCACTTTACTAGCAATCTCCCTACTTGGAGCATCAGCACCTTTAACCTCCTGTTCCGTACAGGTTGCAATTTGTCCTGAGGATGAACGGGAAGATGGGGAACCAATGAGAGACTAGCTCTTGGTGTTGGGACAGGCACAGGTCACTCTATTTTCCCATCAGGAAGAAGAATTAACCACAGGCTCAGCCTGCCCCCCAGAACCAGAACAGGGCCTGAAGCCATCCTGCGCTTTTGCGGCCGGCTCCCAAAAAAGCGACTTGTAAAATGGAGCTTCAGGGCACTGCAATTCACAAACCTGCAGAGTTATAAATGATAACTCTCGTCCACAAATATATTGAGGGAAGGCAAAGAAGAGGATTTGAAATCAAGGCAGAATTGCAGGAAACAGATTTCAGGAGGTAGATTCGAATCGCCTTTAAAGCACATGAAAAGCGGCAAAACGTTGACAATGATGCCCTTGGCCAAAAAGGGCGTACGCGTTTTTTCCTGAATATATTCAGGAAAAAACGCGTACGCCCTTTTTGGCCAACCAAGCAACCTGGAAAGGCAAATCAGCACTACAAAGAAGTCTCGCTTCCCATCGGTCAAAAGGGCCATGCTGAAAAAAGTGTCAAAACAAGAAATGCAGGACAGGCCATGGAGAAATGGGAGCCTTGCTACACTGATGGGCGGGATGTAAATTGCCAACAGCCACTCTGGAGAAGGGTACGGTGTGTCCTGAAACATCTAAAAAACACAGCTTAGAGAGCATAGGGCACTTCCACGCATGGGGGGATAAAGTGGGAAAATTGAAAATCAGCAAGACACAAGCACCCCAAAGTTTAGGGCTGCTCTGTTGACAAGGACGTCCACTTCATTCCACCTTAAATATCCCAGGAAAGCGAAAAATGGATAAAAAAGTTGTGGTCCTTATGTACAATGGAATATCACTCAGCCATGAAATCAATGTCATAAGGCTAGTAGCAGCATGTTGAGTGGATTTAGGTACGACGATTCTAAGTGAAATAAGTCACACAGAAAAGGGCACTTCTCATAAGGTGTCACTTATAGAGGGAATGTAAAATCCGTTACCCTTGAACTGAATTACAAAACAGAACAGAGTCACACATGCAGAAAACACACTATGGCTGCTTAACGGGAAAGGTGAGGTGGGGTGATACATAAAACAAGACTTTCAAATTAGCTCAGATACCGTTCCATAAACCCAATATGTAATAGACAAGACGTACTCCTTGCTCAGAGAACTGGACTCAACACGCCCGATTCACCGCACAAGAATATATCTGACTAGTAATAATCTTAAAACCTATGTATTGATATCTCTCTGTTAGTGTGTCAAGTGGGTGTAAAGCGGCATAAACACAGCCGTGAAAAGCAGCTAAACCCCATTATAAAAATAAATTACTTTTAAAAACCCATGAAACAAAGACAGGGAAAGAGAGAGAAATTCTTACACAATTCGTTCAGGGGCTGTGATGCAACCTGGATTGACCATATCTAGACCCACAGCTGGATGAGACATAAGGGTGGACACTCTTGGGTCTGAGAGGTTTGGTGAGGTTGGGTGAGCAAACGCAGACCCTTTAAAGTAATACTGCGTGCTACCCATCGCATGGGTCCCAAATCTCCAGGTTCAAGGGCATCTTCCTATATCGAAAACATGCATGAGAAACCCAGAATATGGTAGACCGTGTGATGGGGAAAGGTTTCTAAAACGAACCTCATTTCTCATCTCCTTGTGCTCGGCTTCGCCACTCCAGCCACTTTACTAGCAATCTCCCTACTTGGAGCCTCAGCACCTTTAACCTCCTGTTCCGTACAGGTTGCAATTTGTCCTGAGGATGAACGGGAAGACGGGGAACCAATGAGAGACTAGCTCTTGGTGTTGGGAGAGGCACAGGTCACTCTACTTTCCCATCAGGAAGAAGAATTAACCACAGGCTCAGACTGCCCCCCAGAACCAGAACAGGGCTTGAAGCCATCCTGCGCTTTTGCGGCCAGCTCCCAAAAAAGCGACTTGTAAAATGGAGCTTCAGGGCACTGCAATTCACAAACCTGCAGAGTTATAAATGATAACTCTCGTCCACAAATATATTGAGGGAAGGCAAAGAAGAGGATTTGAAATCAAGTCAGAATTGCAGGAAACAGATTTCAGGAGGTAGATTCGAATCGCCTTTAAAGCACATGAAAAGCGGCAAAACATCGACAATGATGCCCTTGGCCAAAAAGGGCGTATGCGTTTTTTCCTGAATATATTCAGGAAAAAACGCATACGCCCTTTTTGGCCAACCAAGCAACCTGGAAAGGCAAATCAGCGCTACAAAGAAGTCTCGCTTCCCATCGGTCAAAAGGGCCATGCTGAAAAAAGTGTCAAAACCAGAAATGCAGGACAGGCCATGGAGAAATGGGAGCCTTGCTACACTGATGGGCGGTGTGTAAATTGCCAACAGCCACTCTGGAGAAGGGTACGGTGTGTCCTGAAACATCTAAAAAACACAGCTTAGAGAGCATAGGGCACTTCCACGCATGGGGGAATAAAGTGGGAAAATTGAAAATCAGCAAGACACAAGCACCCCAAAGTTTAGGACTGCTCTGTTGACAAGGACCTCCACTTCATTCCACCTTAAATATCCCAGGAAAGCGAAAAATGGATAAAAAAGTGGTGGTCCTTATGTACAATGGAATATCACTCAGCCATGAAATCAATGTCATAAGGCTAGTAGCAGCATGATGAGTGGATTTAGGTACGACGATTCTAAGTGAAATAAGTCACACAGAAAAGGACACTTCTCATAAGGTGTCACTTATAGAGGGAATGTAAAATCCGTTACACTTGAACTGAATTACAAAACAGAACAGAGTCACACATGCAGAAAACACACTATGGCTGCTTAACGGGAAAGGTGAGGTGGGGTGATACATAAAACAAGACTTTCAAATTAGCTCAGATACCATTCCATAAACCCAATATGTAATAGACAAGACCTACTCCTTGCTCAGAGAACTGGACTCAACACGCCCGATTCACCGCACAAGGATATATCTGACTAGTAATAATCTTAAATCCTATGTATTGATATCTCTCTGTTAGTGTGTCAAGTGGGTGTAAAGCGGCATAAACACAGCCGTGAAAAGCAGCTAAACCCCATTATAAAAATAAATTACTTTTAAAAACCCATGAAACAAAGACAGGGAAAGAGAGAGAAATTCTTACACAATTCGTTCAGGGGCTGTGATGCAACCTGGATTGACCATATCTAGACCCACAGCTGGATGAGACATAAGGGTGGACACTCTTGGGGCTGAGAGGTTTGGTGAGGTTGGGTGAGCAAACGCAGACCCTTTAAAGTAATACTGCGTGCTACCCATCGCATGGGTCCCAAATCTCCAGGTTCAAGGGCATCTTCCTATATCGAAAACATGCATGAGAAACCCAGAAGATGGTACACCGTGTGATGGGGAAAGGTTTCTAAAACGCACCTCATTTCTCATCTCCTTGTGCTCGGCTTCGCCACTCCAGCCACTTTACTAGCAATCTCCCTACTTGGAGCCTCAGCACCTTTAACCTCCTGTTCCGTACAGGTTGCAATTTGTCCTGAGGATGAACGGGAAGACGGGGAACCAATGAGAGACTAGCTCTTGGTGTTGGGACAGGCACAGGTCACTCTATTTTCCCATCAGGAAGAAGAATTAACCACAGGCTCAGACTGCCCCCCAGAACCAGAACAGGGCCTGAAGCCATCCTGCGCTTTTGCGGCCAGCTCCCAAAAAAGCGACTTGTAAAATGGAGCTTCAGGGCACTGCAATTCACAAACCTGCAGAGTTATAAATGATAACTCTCGTCCACAAATATATTGAGGGAAGGCAAAGAAGAGGATTTGAAATCAAGGCAGAATTGCAGGAAACAGATTTCAGGAGGTAGATTCGAATCGCCTTTAAAGCACATGAAAAGCGGCAAAACATCGACAATGATGCCCTTGGCCAAAAAGGGCGTATGCGTTTTTTCCTGAATATATTCAGGAAAAAACGCATACGCCCTTTTTGGCCAACCAAGCAACCTGGAAAGGCAAATCAGCGCTACAAAGAAGTCTCGCTTCCCATCGGTCAAAAGGGCCATGCTGAAAAAAGTGTCAAAACCAGAAATGCAGGACAGGCCATGGAGAAATGGGAGCCTTGCTACACTGATGGGCGGGGTGTAAATTGCCAACAGCCACTCTGGAGAAGGGTACGGTGTGTCCTGAAACATCTAAAAAACACAGCTTAGAGAGCATAGGGCACTTCCACGCATGGGGGAATAAAGTGGGAAAATTGAAAATCAGCAAGACACAAGCACCCCAAAGTTTAGGGCTGCTCTGTTGACAAGGACCTCCACTTCATTCCACCTTAAATATCCCAGGAAAGCGAAAAATGGATAAAAAAGTTGTGGTCCTTATGTACAATGGAATATCACTCAGCCATGAAATCAATGTCATAAGGCTAGTAGCAGCATGTTGAGTGGATTTAGGTACGACGATTCTAAGTGAAATAAGTCACACAGAAAAGGGCACTTCTCATAAGGTGTCACTTATAGAGGGAATGTAAAATCCGTTACACTTGAACTGAATTACAAAACAGAACAGAGTCACACATGCAGAAAACACACTATGGCTGCTTAACGGGAAAGGTGAGGTGGGGTGATACATAAAACAAGACTTTCAAATTAGCTCAGATACCGTTCCATAAACCCAATATGTAATAGACAAGACCTACTCCTTGCTCAGAGAACTGGACTCAACACGCCCGATTCACCGCACAAGAATATATCTGACTAGAAATAATCTTAAAACCTATGTATTGATATCTCTCTGTTAGTGTGTCAAGTGGGTGTAAAGCGGCATAAACACAGCCGTGAAAAGCAGCTAAACCCCATTATAAAAATAAATTACTTTTAAAAACCCATGAAACAAAGACAGGGAAAGAGAGAGAAATTCTTACACAATTCGTTCAGGGGCTGTGATGCAACCTGGATTGACCATATCTAGACCCACAGCTGGATGAGACATAAGGGTGGACACTCTTGGGGCTGAGAGGTTTGGTGAGGTAGGGTGAGCAAACGCAGACCCTTTAAAGTAATACTGCGTGCTACCCATCGCATGGGTCCCAAATCTCCAGGTTCAAGGGCATCTTCCTACATCGAAAACATGCATGAGAAACCCAGAAGATGGTGCACCGTGTGATGGGGAAAGGTTTCTAAAACGCACCTCATTTCTCATCTCCTTGTGCTCGGGTTCGCCATTCCAGCCACTTTACTAGCAATCTCCCTACTTGGAGCCTCAGCACCTTTAACCTCCTGTTCCGTACAGGTTGCAATTTGTCCTGAGGATGAACGGGAAGACGGGGAACCAATGAGAGACTAGCTCTTGGTGTTGGGAGAGGCACAGGTCACTCTATTTTCCCATCAGGAAGAAGAATTTACCACAGGCTCAGACTGCCCCCCAGAACCAGAACAGGGCCTGAAGCCATCCTGCGCTTTTGCGGCCAGCTCCCAAAAAAGCGACTTGTAAAATGGAGCTTCAGGGCACTGCAATTCACAAACCTGCAGAGTTATAAATGATAACTCTCGTCCACAAATATATTGAGGGAAGGCAAAGAAGAGGATTTGAAATCAAGTCAGAATTGCAGGAAACAGATTTCAGGAGGTAGATTCGAATCGCCTTTAAAGCACATGAAAAGCGGCAAAACATCGACAATGATGCCCTTGGCCAAAAAGGGCGTATGCGTTTTTTCCTGAATATATTCAGGAAAAAACGCATACGCCCTTTTTGGCCAACCAAGCAACCTGGAAAGGCAAATCAGCGCTACAAAGAAGTCTCGCTTCCCATCGGTCAAAAGGGCCATGCTGAAAAAAGTGTCAAAACCAGAAATGCAGGACAGGCCATGGAGAAATGGGAGCCTTGCTACACTGATGGGCGGTGTGTAAATTGCCAACAGCCACTCTGGAGAAGGGTACGGTGTGTCCTGAAACATCTAAAAAACACAGCTTAGAGAGCATAGGGCACTTCCACGCATGGGGGAATAAAGTGGGAAAATTGAAAATCAGCAAGACACAAGCACCCCAAAGTTTAGGACTGCTCTGTTGACAAGGACCTCCACTTCATTCCACCTTAAATATCCCAGGAAAGCGAAAAATGGATAAAAAAGTGGTGGTCCTTATGTACAATGGAATATCACTCAGCCATGAAATCAATGTCATAAGGCTAGTAGCAGCATGATGAGTGGATTTAGGTACGACGATTCTAAGTGAAATAAGTCACACAGAAAAGGACACTTCTCATAAGGTGTCACTTATAGAGGGAATGTAAAATCCGTTACACTTGAACTGAATTACAAAACAGAACACAGTCACACATGCAGAAGACACACTATGGCTGCTTAACGGGAAAGGTGAGGTGGGGTGATACATAAAACAAGACTTTCAAATTAGCTCAGATACCATTCCATAAACCCAATATGTAATAGACAAGACCTACTCCTTGCTCAGAGAACTGGACTCAACACGCCCGATTCACCGCACAAGAATATATCTGACTAGAAATAATCTTAAAACCTATGTATTGATATCTCTCTGTTAGTGTGTCAAGTGGGTGTAAAGCGGCATAAACACAGCCGTGAAAAGCAGCTAAACCCCATTATAAAAATAAATTACTTTTAAAAACCCATGAAACAAAGACAGGGAAAGAGAGAGAAATTCTTACACAATTCGTTCAGGGGCTGTGATGCAACGTGGATTGACCATATCTAGACCCACAGCTGGATGAGACATAAGGGTGGACACTCTTGGGGCTGAGAGGTTTGGTGAGGTTGGGTGAGCAAACGCAGACCCTTTAAAGTAATACTGCGTGCTACCCATCGCATGGGTCCCAAATCTCCAGGTTCAAGGGCATCTTCCTACATCGAAAACATGCATGAGAAACCCAGAAGATGGTACACCGTGTGATGGGGAAAGGTTTCTAAAACGCACCTCATTTCTCATCTCCTTGTGCTCGGGTTCGCCATTCCAGCCACTTTACTAGCAATCTCCCTACTTGGAGCATCAGCACCTTTAACCTCCTGTTCCGTACAGGTTGCAATTTGTCCTGAGGATGAACGGGAAGACGGGGAACCAATGAGAGACTAGCTCTTGGTGTTGGGACAGGCACAGGTCACTCTATTTTCCCATCAGGAAGAAGAATTAACCACAGGCTCAGCCTGCCCCCCGGAACCAGAACAGGGCCTGAAGCCATCCTGCGCTTTTGCGGCCGGCTCCCAAAAAAGCGACTTGTAAAATGGAGCTTCAGGTCACTGCAATTCACAAACCTGCAGAGTTATAAATGATAACTCTCGTCCACAAATATATTGAGGGAAGGCAAAGAAGAGGATTTGAAATCAAGGCAGAATTGCAGGAAACAGATTTCAGGAGGTAGATTCGAATCGCCTTTAAAGCACATGAAAAGCGGCAAAACGTTGACAATGATGCCCTTGGCCAAAAAGGGCGTATGCGTTTTTTCCTGAATATATTCAGGAAAAAACGCATACGCCCTTTTTGGCCAACCAAGCAACCTGGAAAGGCAAATCAGCGCTACAAAGAAGTCTCGCTTCCCATCGGTCCAAAGGGCCATGCTGAAAAAAGTGTCAAAACCAGAAATGCAGGACAGGCCATGGAGAAATGGGAGCCTTGCTACACTGATGGGCGGGATGTAAATTGCCAACAGCCACTCTGGAGAAGTGTACGGTGTGTCCTGAAACATCTAAAAAACACCGCTTAGAGAGCATAGGGCACTTCCACGCATGGGGGGATAAAGTGGGAAAATTGAAAATCAGCAAAACACAAGCACCCCAAAGTTTAGGGCTGCTCTGTTGACAAGGACCTCCACTTCCTTCCACCTTAAATATCCCAGGAAAGCGAAAAATGGATAAAAAAGTTGTGGTCCTTATGTACAATGGAATATCACTCAGCCATGAAATCAATGTCATAAGGCTAGTAGCAGCATGATGAGTGGATTTAGGTAAGACGATTCTAAGTGAAATAATTCACACAGAAAAGGACACTTCTCATAAGGTGTCACTTATAGAGGGAATGTAAAAACCGTTACACTTGAACTGAATTACAAAACAGAACAGAGTCACACATGCAGAAAACACACTATGGCTGCTTAACGGGAAAGGTGAGGTGGGGTGATACATAAAACAAGAGTTTCAAATTAGCTCAGATACCATTCCATAAACCCAATATGTAATAGACAAGACCTACTCCTTGCTCAGAGAACTGGACTCAACACGCCCGATTCACCGCACAAGAATATATCTGACCAGTAATAATCTTAAAACCTATGTATTGATATCTCTCTGTTAGTGTGTCAAGTGGGTGTAAAGCGGCATAAACACAGCCGTGAAAAGCAGCTAAACCCCATTATAAAAATAAATTACTTTTAAAAACCCATGAAACAAAGACAGGGAAAGAGAGAGAAATTCTTACACAATTCGTTCAGGGGCTGTGATGCAACCTGGATTGACCATATCTAGACCCACAGCTGGATGAGACATAAGGGTGGACACTCTTGGGGCTGAGAGGTTTGGTGAGGTTGGGTGAGCAAACGCAGACCCTTTAAAGTAATACTGCGTGCTACCCATCGCATGGGTCCCAAATCTCCAGGTTCAAGGGCATCTTCCTATATCGAAAACATGCATGAGAAACCCAGAATATGGTAGACCGTGTGATGGGGAAAGGTTTCTAAAACGAACCTCATTTCTCATCTCCTTGTGCTCGGCTTCGCCACTCCAGCCACTTTACTAGCAATCTCCCTACTTGGAGCCTCAGCACCTTTAACCTCCTGTTCCGTACAGGTTGCAATTTGTCCTGAGGATGAACGGGAAGACGGGGAACCAATGAGAGACTAGCTCTTGGTGTTGGGAGAGGCACAGGTCACTCTACTTTCCCATCAGGAAGAAGAATTAACCACAGGCTCAGACTGCCCCCCAGAACCAGAACAGGGCCTGAAGCCATCCTGCGCTTTTGCGGCCAGCTCCCAAAAAAGCGACTTGTAAAATGGAGCTTCAGGGCACTGCAATTCACAAACCTGCAGAGTTATAAATGATAACTCTCGTCCACAAATATATTGAGGGAAGGCAAAGAAGAGGATTTGAAATCAAGTCAGAATTGCAGGAAACAGATTTCAGGAGGTAGATTCGAATCGCCTTTAAAGCACATGAAAAGCGGCAAAACATCGACAATGATGCCCTTGTCCAAAAAGGGCGTATGCGTTTTTTTCTGAATATATTCAGGAAAAAACGCATACGCCCTTTTTGGCCAACCAAGCAACCTGGAAAGGCAAATCAGCGCTACAAAGAAGTCTCGCTTCCCATCGGTCAAAAGGGCCATGCTGAAAAAAGTGTCAAAACCAGAAATGCAGGACAGGCCATGGAGAAATGGGAGCCTTGCTACACTGATGGGCGGTGTGTAAATTGCCAACAGCCACTCTGGAGAAGGGTACGGTGTGTCCTGAAACATCTAAAAAACACAGCTTAGAGAGCATAGGGCACTTCCACGCATGGGGGAATAAAGTGGGAAAATTGAAAATCAGCAAGACACAAGCACCCCAAAGTTTAGGACTGCTCTGTTGACAAGGACCTCCACTTCATTCCACCTTAAATATCCCAGGAAAGCGAAAAATGGATAAAAAAGTGGTGGTCCTTATGTACAATGGAATATCACTCAACCATGAAATCAATGTCATAAGGCTAGTAGCAGCATGATGAGTGGATTTAGGTACGACGATTCTAAGTGAAATAAGTCACACAGAAAAGGACACTTCTCATAAGGTGTCACTTATAGAGGGAATGTAAAATCCGTTACACTTGAACTGAATTACAAAACAGAACAGAGTCACACATGCAGAAAACACACTATGGCTGCTTAACGGGAAAGGTGAGGTGGGGTGATACATAAAACAAGACTTTCAAATTAGCTCAGATACCATTCCATAAACGCAATATGTAATAGACAAGACCTACTCCTTGCTCAGAGAACTGGACTCAACACGCCCGATTCACCGCACAAGAATATATCTGACTAGTAATAATCTTAAATCCTATGTATTGATATCTCTCTGTTAGTGTGTCAAGTGGGTGTAAAGCGGCATAAACACAGCCGTGAAAAGCAGCTAAACCCCATTATAAAAATAAATTACTTTTAAAAACCCATGAAACAAAGACAGGGAAAGAGAGAGAAATTCTTACACAATTCGTTCAGGGGCTGTGATGCAACCTGGATTGACCATATCTAGACCCACAGCTGGATGAGACATAAGGGTGGACACTCTTGGGGCTGAGAGGTTTGGTGA
This sequence comes from Balaenoptera physalus, assembly GCF_965194825.1. NCBI lineage: Eukaryota > Metazoa > Chordata > Mammalia > Artiodactyla > Balaenopteridae > Balaenoptera > Balaenoptera physalus. The sequence continues at coordinate 618,438 of NW_028126268.1, read as the reverse complement.
GGTTGGGTGAGCAAACGCAGACCCTTTAAAGTAATACTGCGTGCTACCCATCGCATGGGTCCCAAATCTCCAGGTTCAAGGGCATTTTCCTATATCGAAAACATGCATGAGAAACCCAGAAGATGGTACACCGTGTGATGGGGAAAGGTTTCTAAAACGCACCTCATTTCTCATCTCCTTGTGCTCGGCTTCGCCACTCCAGCCACTTTACTAGCAATCTCCCTACTTGGAGCCTCAGCACCTTTAACCTCCTGTTCCGTACAGGTTGCAATTTGTCCTGAGGATGAACGGGAAGACGGGGAACCAATGAGAGACTAGCTCTTGGTGTTGGGACAGGCACAGGTCACTCTATTTTCCCATCAGGAAGAAGAATTAACCACAGGCTCAGACTGCCCCCCAGAACCAGAACAGGGCCTGAAGCCATCCTGCGCTTTTGCGGCCAGCTCCCAAAAAAGCGACTTGTAAAATGGAGCTTCAGGGCACTGCAATTCACAAACCTGCAGAGTTATAAATGATAACTCTCGTCCACAAATATATTGAGGGAAGGCAAAGAAGAGGATTTGAAATCAAGGCAGAATTGCAGGAAACAGATTTCAGGAGGTAGATTCGAATCGCCTTTAAAGCACATGAAAAGCGGCAAAACATCGACAATGATGCCCTTGGCCAAAAAGGGCGTATGCGTTTTTTCCTGAATATATTCAGGAAAAAACGCATACGCCCTTTTTGGCCAACCAAGCAACCTGGAAAGGCAAATCAGCGCTACAAAGAAGTCTCGCTTCCCATCGGTCAAAAGGGCCATGCTGAAAAAAGTGTCAAAACCAGAAATGCAGGACAGGCCATGGAGAAATGGGAGCCTTGCTACACTGATGGGCGGGGTGTAAATTGCCAACAGCCACTCTGGAGAAGGGTACGGTGTGTCCTGAAACATCTAAAAAACACAGCTTAGAGAGCATAGGGCACTTCCACGCATGGGGGAATAAAGTGGGAAAATTGAAAATCAGCAAGACACAAGCACCCCAAAGTTTAGGGCTGCTCTGTTGACAAGGACCTCCACTTCATTCCACCTTAAATATCCCAGGAAAGCGAAAAATGGATAAAAAAGTTGTGGTCCTTATGTACAATGGAATATCACTCAGCCATGAAATCAATGTCATAAGGCTAGTAGCAGCATGTTGAGTGGATTTAGGTACGACGATTCTAAGTGAAATAAGTCACACAGAAAAGGGCACTTCTCATAAGGTGTCACTTATAGAGGGAATGTAAAATCCGTTACACTTGAACTGAATTACAAAACAGAACAGAGTCACACATGCAGAAAACACACTATGGCTGCTTAACGGGAAAGGTGAGGTGGGGTGATACATAAAACAAGACTTTCAAATTAGCTCAGATACCGTTCCATAAACCCAATATGTAATAGACAAGACCTACTCCTTGCTCAGAGAACTGGACTCAACACGCCCGATTCACCGCACAAGAATATATCTGACTAGTAATAATCTTAAAACCTATGTATTGATATCTCTCTGTTAGTGTGTCAAGTGGGTGTAAAGCGGCATAAACACAGCCGTGAAAAGCAGCTAAACCCCATTATAAAAATAAATTACTTTTAAAAACCCATGAAACAAAGACAGGGAAAGAGAGAGAAATTCTTACACAATTCGTTCAGGAGCTGTGATGCAACCTGGATTGACCATATCTAGACCCACAGCTGGATGAGACATAAGGGTGGACACTCTTGGGTCTGAGAGGTTTGGTGAGGTTGGGTGAGCAAACGCAGACCCTTTAAAGTAATACTGCGTGCTACCCATCGCATGGGTCCCAAATCTCCAGGTTCAAGGGCATCTTCCTATATCGAAAACATGCATGAGAAACCCAGAATATGGTAGACCGTGTGATGGGGAAAGGTTTCTAAAACGAACCTCATTTCTCATCTCCTTGTGCTCGGCTTCGCCACTCCAGCCACTTTACTAGCAATCTCCCTACTTGGAGCCTCAGCACCTTTAACCTCCTGTTCCGTACAGGTTGCAATTTGTCCTGAGGATGAACGGGAAGACGGGGAACCAATGAGAGACTAGCTCTTGGTGTTGGGAGAGGCACAGGTCACTCTATTTTCCCATCAGGAAGAAGAATTAACCACAGGCTCAGACTGCCCCCCAGAACCAGAACAGGGCCTGAAGCCATCCTGCGCTTTTGCGGCCAGCTCCCAAAAAAGCGACTTGTAAAATGGAGCTTCAGGGCACTGCAATTCACAAACCTGCAGAGTTATAAATGATAACTCTCGTCCACAAATATATTGAGGGAAGGCAAAGAAGAGGATTTGAAATCAAGTCAGAATTGCAGGAAACAGATTTCAGGAGGTAGATTCGAATCGCCTTTAAAGCACATGAAAAGCGGCAAAACATCGACAATGATGCCCTTGGCCAAAAAGGGCGTATGCGTTTTTTCCTGAATATATTCAGGAAAAAACGCATACGCCCTTTTTGGCCAACCAAGCAACCTGGAAAGGCAAATCAGCGCTACAAAGAAGTCTCGCTTCCCATCGGTCAAAAGGGCCATGCTGAAAAAAGTGTCAAAACCAGAAATGCAGGACAGGCCATGGAGAAATGGGAGCCTTGCTACACTGATGGGCGGTGTGTAAATTGCCAACAGCCACTCTGGAGAAGGGTACGGTGTGTCCTGAAACATCTAAAAAACACAGCTTAGAGAGCATAGGGCACTTCCACGCATGGGGGAATAAAGTGGGAAAATTGAAAATCAGCAAGACACAAGCACCCCAAAGTTTAGGACTGCTCTGTTGACAAGGACCTCCACTTCATTCCACCTTAAATATCCCAGGAAAGCGAAAAATGGATAAAAAAGTGGTGGTCCTTATGTACAATGGAATATCACTCAGCCATGAAATCAATGTCATAAGGCTAGTAGCAGCATGATGAGTGGATTTAGGTAAGACGATTCTAAGTGAAATAAGTCACACAGAAAAGGACACTTCTCATAAGGTGTCACTTATAGAGGGAATGTAAAATCCGTTACACTTGAACTGAATTACAAAACAGAACAGAGTCACACATGCAGAAAACACACTATGGCTGCTTAACGGGAAAGGTGAGGTGGGGTGATACATAAAACAAGACTTTCAAATTAGCTCAGATACCATTCCATAAACCCAATATGTAATAGACAAGACCTACTCCTTGCTCAGAGAACTGGACTCAACACGCCCGATTCACCGCACAAGAATTTATCTGACTAGTAATAATCTTAAATCCTATGTATTGATATCTCTCTGTTAGTGTGTCAAGTGGGTGTAAAGCGGCATAAACACAGCCGTGAAAAGCAGCTAAACCCCATTATAAAAATAAATTACTTTTAAAAACCCATGAAACAAAGACAGGGAAAGAGAGAGAAATTCTTACACAATTCGTTCAGGGGCTGTGATGCAACCTGGATTGACCATATCTAGACCCACAGCTGGATGAGACATAAGGGTGGACACTCTTGGGGCTGAGAGGTTTGGTGAGGTTGGGTGAGCAAACGCAGACCCTTTAAAGTAATACTGCGTGCTACCCATCGCATGGGTCCCAAATCTCCAGGTTCAAGGGCATCTTCCTATATCGAAAACATGCATGAGAAACCCAGAAGATGGTACACCGTGTGATGGGGAAAGGTTTCTAAAACGCACCTCATTTCTCATCTCCTTGTGCTCGGCTTCGCCACTCCATCCACTTTACTAGCAATCTCCCTACTTGGAGCCTCAGCACCTTTAACCTCCTGTTCCGTACAGGTTGCAATTTGTCCTGAGGATGAACGGGAAGACGGGGAACCAATGAGAGACTAGCTCTTGGTGTTGGAACAGGCACAGGTCACTCTATTTTCCCATCAGGAAGAAGAATTAACCACAGGCTCAGACTGCCCCCCAGAACCAGAACAGGGCCTGAAGCCATCCTGCGCTTTTGCGGCCAGCTCCCAAAAAAGCGACTTGTAAAATGGAGCTTCAGGGCACTGCAATTCACAAACCTGCAGAGTTATAAATGATAACTCTTGTCCACAAATATATTGAGGGAAGGCAAAGAAGAGGATTTGAAATCAAGGCAGAATTGCAGGAAACAGATTTCAGGAGGTAGATTCGAATCGCCTTTAAAGCACATGAAAAGCGGCAAAACATCGACAATGATGCCCTTGGCCAAAAAGGGCGTATGCGTTTTTTCCTGAATATATTCAGGAAAAAACGCATACGCCCTTTTTGGCCAACCAAGCAACCTGGAAAGGCAAATCAGCGCTACAAAGAAGTCTCGCTTCCCATCGGTCAAAAGGGCCATGCTGAAAAAAGTGTCAAAACCAGAAATGCAGGACAGGCCATGGAGAAATGGGAGCCTTGCTACACTGATGGGCGGGGTGTAAATTGCCAACAGCCACTCTGGAGAAGGGTACGGTGTGTCCTGAAACATCTAAAAAACACAGCTTAGAGAGCATAGGGCACTTCCACGCATGGGGGAATAAAGTGGGAAAATTGAAAATCAGCAAGACACAAGCACCCCAAAGTTTAGGGCTGCTCTGTTGACAAGGACCTCCACTTCATTCCACCTTAAATATCCCAGGAAAGCGAAAAATGGATAAAAAAGTTGTGGTCCTTATGTACAATGGAATATCACTCAGCCATGAAATCAATGTCATAAGGCTAGTAGCAGCATGTTGAGTGGATTTAGGTACGACGATTCTAAGTGAAATAAGTCACACAGAAAAGGGCACTTCTCATAAGGTGTCACTTATAGAGGGAATGTAAAATCCGTTACACTTGAACTGAATTACAAAACAGAACAGAGTCACACATGCAGAAAACACACTATGGCTGCTTAACGGGAAAGGTGAGGTGGGGTGATACATAAAACAAGACTTTCAAATTAGCTCAGATACCGTTCCATAAACCCAATATGTAATAGACAAGACGTACTCCTTGCTCAGAGAACTGGACTCAACACGCCCGATTCACCGCACAAGAATATATCTGACTAGTAATAATCTTAAAACCTATGTATTGATATCTCTCTGTTAGTGTGTCAAGTGGGTGTAAAGCGGCATAAACACAGCCGTGAAAAGCAGCTAAACCCCATTATAAAAATAAATTACTTTTAAAAACCCATGAAACAAAGACAGGGAAAGAGAGAGAAATTCTTACACAATTCGTTCAGGAGCTGTGATGCAACCTGGATTGACCATATCTAGACCCACAGCTGGATGAGACATAAGGGTGGACACTCTTGGGTCTGAGAGGTTTGGTGAGGTTGGGTGAGCAAACGCAGACCCTTTAAAGTAATACTGCGTGCTACCCATCGCATGGGTCCCAAATCTCCAGGTTCAAGGGCATCTTCCTATATCGAAAACATGCATGAGAAACCCAGAATATGGTAGACCGTGTGATGGGGAAAGGTTTCTAAAACGAACCTCATTTCTCATCTCCTTGTGCTCGGCTTCGCCACTCCAGCCACTTTACTAGCAATCTCCCTACTTGGAGCCTCAGCACCTTTAACCTCCTGTTCCGTACAGGTTGCAATTTGTCCTGAGGATGAACGGGAAGACGGGGAACCAATGAGAGACTAGCTCTTGGTGTTGGGAGAGGCACAGGTCACTCTATTTTCCCATCAGGAAGAAGAATTAACCACAGGCTCAGACTGCCCCCCAGAACCAGAACAGGGCCTGAAGCCATCCTGCGCTTTTGCGGCCAGCTCCCAAAAAAGCGACTTGTAAAATGGAGCTTCAGGGCACTGCAATTCACAAACCTGCAGAGTTATAAATGATAACTCTCGTCCACAAATATATTGAGGGAAGGCAAAGAAGAGGATTTGAAATCAAGTCAGAATTGCAGGAAACAGATTTCAGGAGGTAGATTCGAATCGCCTTTAAAGCACATGAAAAGCGGCAAAACATCGACAATGATGCCCTTGGCCAAAAAGGGCGTATGCGTTTTTTCCTGAATATATTCAGGAAAAAACGCATACGCCCTTTTTGGCCAACCAAGCAACCTGGAAAGGCAAATCAGCGCTACAAAGAAGTCTCGCTTCCCATCGGTCAAAAGGGCCATGCTGAAAAAAGTGTCAAAACCAGAAATGCAGGACAGGCCATGGAGAAATGGGAGCCTTGCTACACTGATGGGCGGTGTGTAAATTGCCAACAGCCACTCTGGAGAAGGGTACGGTGTGTCCTGAAACATCTAAAAAACACAGCTTAGAGAGCATAGGGCACTTCCACGCATGGGGGAATAAAGTGGGAAAATTGAAAATCAGCAAGACACAAGCACCCCAAAGTTTAGGACTGCTCTGTTGACAAGGACCTCCACTTCATTCCACCTTAAATATCCCAGGAAAGCGAAAAATGGATAAAAAAGTGGTGGTCCTTATGTACAATGGAATATCACTCAGCCATGAAATCAATGTCATAAGGCTAGTAGCAGCATGATGAGTGGATTTAGGTAAGACGATTCTAAGTGAAATAAGTCACACAGAAAAGGACACTTCTCATAAGGTGTCACTTATAGAGGGAATGTAAAATCCGTTACACTTGAACTGAATTACAAAACAGAACAGAGTCACACATGCAGAAAACACACTATGGCTGCTTAACGGGAAAGGTGAGGTGGGGTGATACATAAAACAAGACTTTCAAATTAGCTCAGATACCATTCCATAAACCCAATATGTAATAGACAAGACCTACTCCTTGCTCAGAGAACTGGACTCAACACGCCCGATTCACCGCACAAGAATTTATCTGACTAGTAATAATCTTAAATCCTATGTATTGATATCTCTCTGTTAGTGTGTCAAGTGGGTGTAAAGCGGCATAAACACAGCCGTGAAAAGCAGCTAAACCCCATTATAAAAATAAATTACTTTTAAAAACCCATGAAACAAAGACAGGGAAAGAGAGAGAAATTCTTACACAATTCGTTCAGGGGCTGTGATGCAACCTGGATTGACCATATCTAGACCCACAGCTGGATGAGACATAAGGGTGGACACTCTTGGGGCTGAGAGGTTTGGTGAGGTTGGGTGAGCAAACGCAGACCCTTTAAAGTAATACTGCGTGCTACCCATCGCATGGGTCCCAAATCTCCAGGTTCAAGGGCATCTTCCTATATCGAAAACATGCATGAGAAACCCAGAAGATGGTACACCGTGTAATGGGGAAAGGTTTCTAAAACGCACCTCATTTCTCATCTCCTTGTGCTCGGCTTCGCCACTCCATCCACTTTACTAGCAATCTCCCTACTTGGAGCCTCAGCACCTTTAACCTCCTGTTCCGTACAGGTTGCAATTTGTCCTGAGGATGAACGGGAAGACGGGGAACCAATGAGAGACTAGCTCTTGGTGTTGGAACAGGCACAGGTCACTCTATTTTCCCATCAGGAAGAAGAATTAACCACAGGCTCAGACTGCCCCCCAGAACCAGAACAGGGCCTGAAGCCATCCTGCGCTTTTGCGGCCAGCTCCCAAAAAAGCGACTTGTAAAATGGAGCTTCAGGGCACTGCAATTCACAAACCTGCAGAGTTATAAATGATAACTCTCGTCCACAAATATATTGAGGGAAGGCAAAGAAGAGGATTTGAAATCAAGGCAGAATTGCAGGAAACAGATTTCAGGAGGTAGATTCGAATCGCCTTTAAAGCACATGAAAAGCGGCAAAACATCAACAATGATGCCCTTGGCCAAAAAGGGCGTATGCGTTTTTTCCTGAATATATTCAGGAAAAAACGCATACGCCCTTTTTGGCCAACCAAGCAACCTGGAAAGGCAAATCAGCGCTACAAAGAAGTCTCGCTTCCCATCGGTCAAAAGGGCCATGCTGAAAAAAGTGTCAAAACCAGAAATGCAGGACAGGCCATGGAGAAATGGGAGCCTTGCTACACTGATGGGCGGGGTGTAAATTGCCAACAGCCACTCTGGAGAAGGGTACGGTGTGTCCTGAAACCTCTAAAAAACACAGCTTAGAGAGCATAGGGCACTTCCACGCATGGGGGAATAAAGTGGGAAAATTGAAAATCAGCAAGACACAAGCACCCCAAAGTTTAGGGCTGCTCTGTTGACAAGGACCTCCACTTCATTCCACCTTAAATATCCCAGGAAAGCGAAAAATGGATAAAAAAGTTGTGGTCCTTATGTACAATGGAATATCACTCAGCCATGAAATCAATGTCATAAGGCTAGTAGCAGCATGTTGAGTGGATTTAGGTACGACGATTCTAAGTGAAATAAGTCACACAGAAAAGGGCACTTCTCATAAGGTGTCACTTATAGAGGGAATGTAAAATCCGTTACACTTGAACTGAATTACAAAACAGAACAGAGTCACACATGCAGAAAACACACTATGGCTGCTTAACGGGAAAGGTGAGGTGGGGTGATACATAAAACAAGACTTTCAAATTAGCTCAGATACCGTTCCATAAACCCAATATGTAATAGACAAGACCTACTCCTTGCTCAGAGAACTGGACTCAACACGCCCGATTCACCGCACAAGAATATATCTGACTAGAAATAATCTTAAAACCTATGTATTGATATCTCTCTGTTAGTGTGTCAAGTGGGTGTAAAGCGGCATAAACACAGCCGTGAAAAGCAGCTAAACCCCATTATAAAAATAAATTACTTTTAAAAACCCATGAAAGAAAGACAGGGAAAGAGAGAGAAATTCTTACACAATTCGTTCAGGGGCTGTGATGCAACCTGGATTGACCATATCTAGACCCACAGCTGGATGAGACATAAGGGTGGACACTCTTGGGGCTGAGAGGTGTGGTGAGGTTGGGTGAGCAAACGCAGACCCTTTAAAGTAATACTGCGTGCTACCCATCGCATGGGTCCCAAATCTCCAGGTTCAAGGGCATCTTCCTATATCGAAAACATGCATGAGAAACCCAGAAGATGGTACACCGTGTGATGGGGAAAGGTTTCTAAAACGCACCTCATTTCTCATCTCCTTGTGCTCGGCTTCGCCACTCCAGCCACTTTACTAGCAATCTCCCTACTTGGAGCCTCAGCACCTTTAACCTCCTGTTCCGTACAGGTTGCAATTTGTCCTGAGGATGAACGGGAAGACGGGGAACCAATGAGAGACTAGCTCTTGGTGTTGGGACAGGCACAGGTCACTCTATTTTCCCATCAGGAAGAAGAATTAACCACAGGCTCAGACTGCCCCCCAGAACCAGAACAGGGCCTGAAGCCATCCTGCGCTTTTGCGGCCAGCTCCCAAAAAAGCGACTTGTAAAATGGAGCTTCAGGGCACTGCAATTCACAAACCTGCAGAGTTATAAATGATAACTCTCGTCCACAAATATATTGAGGGAAGGCAAAGAAGAGGATTTGAAATCAAGGCAGAATTGCAGGAAACAGATTTCAGGAGGTAGATTCGAATCGCCTTTAAAGCACATGAAAAGCGGCAAAACATCGACAATGATGCCCTTGGCCAAAAAGGGCGTATGCGTTTTTTCCTGAATATATTCAGGAAAAAACGCATACGCCCTTTTTGGCCAACCAAGCAACCTGGAAAGGCAAATCAGCGCTACAAAGAAGTCTCGCTTCCCATCGGTCAAAAGGGCCATGCTGAAAAAAGTGTCAAAACCAGAAATGCAGGACAGGCCATGGAGAAATGGGAGCCTTGCTACACTGATGGGCGGGGTGTAAATTGCCAACAGCCACTCTGGAGAAGGGTACGGAGTGTCCTGAAACATCTAAAAAACACAGCTTAGAGAGCATAGGGCACTTCCACGCATGGGGGAATAAAGTGGGAAAATTGAAAATCAGCAAGACACAAGCACCCCAAAGTTTAGGGCTGCTCTGTTGACAAGGACCTCCACTTCATTCCACCTTAAATATCCCAGGAAAGCGAAAAATGGATAAAAAAGTGGTGGTCCTTATGTACAATGGAATATCACTCAGCCATGAAATCAATGTCATAAGGCTAGTAGCAGCATGATGAGTGGATTTAGGTACGACGATTCTAAGTGAAATAAGTCACACAGAAAAGGACACTTCTCATAAGGTGTCACTTATAGAGGGAATGTAAAATCCGTTACACTTGAACTGAATTACAAAACAGAACAGAGTCACACATGCAGAAAACACACTATGGCTGCTTAACGGGAAAGGTGAGGTGGGGTGATACATAAAACAAGACTTTCAAATTAGCTCAGATACCATTCCATAAACCCAATATGTAATAGACAAGACCTACTCCTTGCTCAGAGAACTGGACTCAACACGCCCGATTCACCGCACAAGAATTTATCTGACTAGTAATAATCTTAAATCCTATGTATTGATATCTCTCTGTTAGTGTGTCAAGTGGGTGTAAAGCGGCATAAACACAGCCGTGAAAAGCAGCTAAACCCCATTATAAAAATAAATTACTTTTAAAAACCCATGAAACAAAGACAGGGAAAGAGAGAGAAATTCTTACACAATTCGTTCAGGGGCTGTGATGCAACCTGGATTGACCATATCTAGACCCACAGCTGGATGAGACATAAGGGTGGACACTCTTGGGGCTGAGAGGTTTGGTGAGGTTGGGTGAGCAAACGCAGACCCTTTAAAGTAATACTGCGTGCTACCCATCGCATGGGTCCCAAATCTCCAGGTTCAAGGGCATCTTCCTATATCGAAAACATGCATGAGAAACCCAGAAGATGGTACACCGTGTGATGGGGAAAGGTTTCTAAAACGCACCTCATTTCTCATCTCCTTGTGCTCGGCTTCGCCACTCCATCCACTTTACTAGCAATCTCCCTACTTGGAGCCTCAGCACCTTTAACCTCCTGTTCCGTACAGGTTGCAATTTGTCCTGAGGATGAACGGGAAGACGGGGAACCAATGAGAGACTAGCTCTTGGTGTTGGAACAGGCACAGGTCACTCTATTTTCCCATCAGGAAGAAGAATTAACCACAGGCTCAGACTGCCCCCCAGAACCAGAACAGGGCCTGAAGCCATCCTGCGCTTTTGCGGCCAGCTCCCAAAAAAGCGACTTGTAAAATGGAGCTTCAGGGCACTGCAATTCACAAACCTGCAGAGTTATAAATGATAACTCTCGTCCACAAATATATTGAGGGAAGGCAAAGAAGAGGATTTGAAATCAAGGCAGAATTGCAGGAAACAGATTTCAGGAGGTAGATTCGAATCGCCTTTAAAGCACATGAAAAGCGGCAAAACATCGACAATGATGCCCTTGGCCAAAAAGGGCGTATGCGTTTTTTCCTGAATATATTCAGGAAAAAACGCATACGCCCTTTTTGGCCAACCAAGCAACCTGGAAAGGCAAATCAGCGCTACAAAGAAGTCTCGCTTCCCATCGGTCAAAAGGGCCATGCTGAAAAAAGTGTCAAAACCAGAAATGCAGGACAGGCCATGGAGAAATGGGAGCCTTGCTACACTGATGGGCGGGGTGTAAATTGCCAACAGCCACTCTGGAGAAGGGTACGGTGTGTCCTGAAACATCTAAAAAACACAGCTTAGAGAGCATAGGGCACTTCCACGCATGGGGGAATAAAGTGGGAAAATTGAAAATCAGCAAGACACAAGCACCCCAAAGTTTAGGGCTGCTCTGTTGACAAGGACCTCCACTTCATTCCACCTTAAATATCCCAGGAAAGCGAAAAATGGATAAAAAAGTTGTGGTCCTTATGTACAATGGAATATCACTCAGCCATGAAATCAATGTCATAAGGCTAGTAGCAGCATGTTGAGTGGATTTAGGTACGACGATTCTAAGTGAAATAAGTCACACAGAAAAGGGCACTTCTCATAAGGTGTCACTTATAGAGGGAATGTAAAATCCGTTACACTTGAACTGAATTACAAAACAGAACAGAGTCACACATGCAGAAAACACACTATGGCTGCTTAACGGGAAAGGTGAGGTGGGGTGATACATAAAACAAGACTTTCAAATTAGCTCAGATACCGTTCCATAAACCCAATATGTAATAGACAAGACCTACTCCTTGCTCAGAGAACTGGACTCAACACGCCCGATTCACCGCACAAGAATATATCTGACTAGAAATAATCTTAAAACCTATGTATTGATATCTCTCTGTTAGTGTGTCAAGTGGGTGTAAAGCGGCATAAACACAGCCGTGAAAAGCAGCTAAACCCCATTATAAAAATAAATTACTTTTAAAAACCCATGAAAGAAAGACAGGGAAAGAGAGAGAAATTCTTACACAATTCGTTCAGGGGCTGTGATGCAACCTGGATTGACCATATCTAGACCCACAGCTGGATGAGACATAAGGGTGGACACTCTTGGGGCTGAGAGGTGTGGTGAGGTTGGGTGAGCAAACGCAGACCCTTTAAAGTAATACTGCGTGCTACCCATCGCATGGGTCCCAAATCTCCAGGTTCAAGGGCATCTTCCTATATCGAAAACATGCATGAGAAACCCAGAAGATGGTACACCGTGTGATGGGGAAAGGTTTCTAAAACGCACCTCATTTCTCATCTCCTTGTGCTCGGCTTCGCCACTCCAGCCACTTTACTAGCAATCTCCCTACTTGGAGCCTCAGCACCTTTAACCTCCTGTTCCGTACAGGTTGCAATTTGTCCTGAGGATGAACGGGAAGACGGGGAACCAATGAGAGACTAGCTCTTGGTGTTGGGACAGGCACAGGTCACTCTATTTTCCCATCAGGAAGAAGAATTAACCACAGGCTCAGACTGCCCCCCAGAACCAGAACAGGGCCTGAAGCCATCCTGCGCTTTTGCGGCCAGCTCCCAAAAAAGCGACTTGTAAAATGGAGCTTCAGGGCACTGCAATTCACAAACCTGCAGAGTTATAAATGATAACTCTCGTCCACAAATATATTGAGGGAAGGCAAAGAAGAGGATTTGAAATCAAGGCAGAATTGCAGGAAACAGATTTCAGGAGGTAGATTCGAATCGCCTTTAAAGCACATGAAAAGCGGCAAAACATCGACAATGATGCCCTTGGCCAAAAAGGGCGTATGCGTTTTTTCCTGAATATATTCAGGAAAAAACGCATACGCCCTTTTTGGCCAACCAAGCAACCTGGAAAGGCAAATCAGCGCTACAAAGAAGTCTCGCTTCCCATCGGTCAAAAGGGCCATGCTGAAAAAAGTGTCAAAACCAGAAATGCAGGACAGGCCATGGAGAAATGGGAGCCTTGCTACACTGATGGGCGGGGTGTAAATTGCCAACAGCCACTCTGGAGAAGGGTACGGAGTGTCCTGAAACATCTAAAAAACACAGCTTAGAGAGCATAGGGCACTTCCACGCATGGGGGAATAAAGTGGGAAAATTGAAAATCAGCAAGACACAAGCACCCCAAAGTTTAGGGCTGCTCTGTTGACAAGGACCTCCACTTCATTCCACCTTAAATATCCCAGGAAAGCGAAAAATGGATAAAAAAGTGGTGGTCCTTATGTACAATGGAATATCACTCAGCCATGAAATCAATGTCATAAGGCTAGTAGCAGCATGATGAGTGGATTTAGGTACGACGATTCTAAGTGAAATAAGTCACACAGAAAAGGACACTTCTCATAAGGTGTCACTTATAGAGGGAATGTAAAAACCGTTACACTTGAACTGAATTACAAAACAGAACAGAGTCACACATGCAGAAAACACACTATGGCTGCTTAACGGGAAAGGTGAGGTGGGGTGATACATAAAACAAGAGTTTCAAATTAGCTCAGATACCATTCCATAAACCCAATATGTAATAGACAAGACCTACTCCTTGCTCAGAGAACTGGACTCAACACGCCCGATTCACCGCACAAGAATATATCTGACTAGTAATAATCTTAAAACCTATGTATTGATATCTCTCTGTTAGTGTGTCAAGTGGGTGTAAAGCGGCATAAACACAGCCGTGAAAAGCAGCTAAACCCCATTATAAAAATAAATTACTTTTAAAAACCCATGAAACAAAGACAGGGAAAGAGAGAGAAATTCTTACACAATTCGTTCAGGGGCTGTGATGCAACCTGGATTGACCATATCTAGAACCACAGCTGGATGAGACATAAGGGTGGTCACTCTTGGGGCTGAGAGGTTTGGTGAGGTTGGGTGAGCAAATGCAGACCCTTTAAAGTAATACTGCGTGCTACCCATCGCATGGGTCCCAAATCTCCAGGTTCAAGGGCATCTTCCTACATCGAAAACATGTATGAGAAACCCAGAAGATGGTACACCGTGTGATGGGGAAAGGTTTCTAAAACGCACCTCATTTCTCATCTCCTTGTGCTCGGGTTCGCCATTCCAGCCACTTTACTAGCAATCTCCCTACTTGGAGCAACAGCACCTTTAACCTCCTGTTCCGTACAGGTTGCAATTTGTCCTGAGGATGAACGGGAAGACGGGGAACCAATGAGAGACTAGCTCTTGGTGTTGGGACAGGCACAGGTCACTCTATTTTCCCATCTGGAAGAAGAATTAACCACAGGCTCAGCCTGCCCCCCGGAACCAGAACAGGGCCTGAAGCCATCCTGCGCTTTTGCGGCCAGCTCCCAAAAAAGCGACTTGTAAAATGGAGCTTCAGGGCACTGCAATTCACAAACCTGCAGAGTTATAAATGATAACTCTCGTCCACAAATATTTGAGGGAAGGCAAAGAAGAGGATTTGAAATCAAGGCAGAATTGCAGGAAACAGATTTCAGGAGGTAGATTCGAATCGCCTTTAAAGCACATGAAAAGCGGCAAAACGTTGACAATGATGCCCTTGGCCAAAAAGGGCGTATGCGTTTTTTCCTGAATATATTCAGGAAAAAACGCATACGCCCTTTTTGGCCAACCAAGCAACCTGGAAAGGCAAATCAGCGCTACAAAGAAGTCTCGCTTCCCATCGGTCAAAAGGGCCATGCTGAAAAAAGTGTCAAAACCAGAAATGCAGGACAGGCCATGGAGAAATGGGAGCCTTGCTACACTGATGGGCGGGGTGTAAATTGCCAACAGCCACTCTGGAGAAGGGTACGGTGTGTCCTGAAACATCTAAAAAACACAGCTTAGAGAGCATAGGGCACTTCCACGCATGGGGGAATAAAGTGGGAAAATTGAAAATCAGCAAGACACAAGCACCCCAAAGTTTAGGACTGCTCTGTTGACAAGGACCTCCACTTCATTCCACCTTAAATATCCCAGGAAAGCGAAAAATGGATAAAAAAGTGGTGGTCCTTATGTACAATGGAATATCACTCAGCCATGAAATCAATGTCATAAGGCTAGTAGCAGCATGATGAGTGGATTTAGGTACGACGATTCTAAGTGAAATAAGTCACACAGAAAAGGACACTTCTCATAAGGTGTCACTTATAGAGGGAATGTAAAAACCGTTACACTTGAACTGAATTACAAAACAGAACAGAGTCACACATGCAGAAAATACACTATGGCTGCTTAACGGGAAAGGTGAGGTGGGGTGATACATAAAACAAGAGTTTCAAATTAGCTCAGATACCGTTCCATAAACCCAATATGTAATAGACAAGACCTACTCCTTGCTCAGAGAACTGGACTCAACACGCCCGATTCACCACACAAGAATATATCTGACTAGTAATAATCTTAAAACCTATGTATTGATATCTCTCTGTTAGTGTGTCAAGTGGGTGTAAAGCGGCATAAACACAGCCGTGAAAAGCAGCTAAACCCCATTATAAAAATAAATTACTTTTAAAAACCCATGAAACAAAGACAGGGAAAGAGAGAGAAATTCTTACACAATTCGTTCAGGGGCTGTGATGCAACCTGGATTGACCATATCTAGACCCACAGCTGGATGAGACATAAGGGTGGACACTCTTGGGGCTGAGAGGTTTGGTGAGGTTGGGTGAGCAAACGCAGACCCTTTAAAGTAATACTGCGTGCTACCCATCGCATGGGTCCCAAATCTCCAGGTTCAAGGGCATCTTCCTACATCGAAAACATGCATGAGAAACCCAGAAGATGGTACACCGTGTGATGGGGAAAGGTTTCTAAAACGCACCCCACTTCTCATCTCCTTGTGCTCGGGTTCGCCATTCCAGCCACTTTACTAGCAATCTCCCTACTTGGAGCATCAGCACCTTTAACCTCCTGTTCCGTACAGGTTGCAATTTGTCCTGAGGATGAACGGGAAGACGGGGAACCAATGAGAGACTAGCTCTTGGTGTTGGGACAGGCACAGGTCACTCTATTTTCCCATCAGGAAGAAGAATTAACCACAGGCTCAGCCTGTCCCCCGGAACCAGAACAGGGCCTGAAGCCATCCTGCGCTTTTGCGGCCAGCTCCCAAAAAAGCGACTTGTAAAATGGAGCTTCAGGGCACTGCAATTCACAAACCTGCAGAGTTATAAATGATAACTCTCGTCCACAAATATATTGAGGGAAGGCAAAGAAGAGGATTTGAAATCAAGGCAGAATTGCAGGAAACAGATTTCAGGAGGTAGATTCGAATCGCCTATAAAGCACATGAAAAGCGGCAAAACATCGACAATGATGCCCTTGGCCAAAAAGGGCGTATGCGTTTTTTCCTGAATATATTCAGGAAAAAACGCATACGCCCTTTTTGGCCAACCAAGCAACCTGGAAAGGCAAATCAGCGCTACAAAGAAGTCTCGCTTCCCATCGGTCAAAAGGGCCATGCTGAAAAAAGTGTCAAAACCAGAAATGCAGGACAGGCCATGGAGAAATGGGAGCCTTGCTACACTGATGGGCGGTGTGTAAATTGCCAACAGCCACTCTGGAGAAGGGTACGGTGTGTCCTGAAACATCTAAAAAACACAGCTTAGAGAGCATAGGGCACTTCCACGCATGGGGGAATAAAGTGGGAAAATTGAAAATCAGCAAGACACAAGCACCCCAAAGTTTAGGACTGCTCTGTTGACAAGGACCTCCACTTCATTCCACCTTAAATATCCCAGGAAAGCGAAAAATGGATAAAAAAGTGGTGGTCCTTATGTACAATGGAATATCACTCAGCCATGAAATCAATGTCATAAGGCTAGTAGCAGCATGATGAGTGGATTTAGGTACGACGATTCTAAGTGAAATAAGTCACACAGAAAAGGACACTTCTCATAAGGTGTCACTTATAGAGGGAATGTAAAATCCGTTACACTTGAACTGAATTACAAAACAGAACAGAGTCACACATGCAGAAAACACACTATGGCTGCTTAACGGGAAAGGTGAGGTGGGGTGATACATAAAACAAGACTTTCAAATTAGCTCAGATACCATTCCATAAACCCAATATGTAATAGACAAGACCTACTCCTTGCTCAGAGAACTGGACTCAACACGCCCGATTCACCGCACAAGAATATATCTGACTAGTAATAATCTTAAATCCTATGTATTGATATCTCTCTGTTAGTGTGTCAAGTGGGTGTAAAGCGGCATAAACACAGCCGTGAAAAGCAGCTAAACCCCATTATAAAAATAAATTACTTTTAAAAACCCATGAAACAAAGACAGGGAAAGAGAGAGAAATTCTTACACAATTCGTTCAGGGGCTGTGATGCAACCTGGATTGACCATATCTAGACCCACAGCTGGATGAGACATAAGGGTGGACACTCTTGGGGCTGAGAGGTTTGGTGAGGTTGGGTGAGCAAACGCAGACCCTTTAAAGTAATACTGCGTGCTACCCATCGCATGGGTCCCAAATCTCCAGGTTCAAGGGCATCTTCCTATATCGAAAACATGCATGAGAAACCCAGAAGATGGTACACCGTGTGATGGGGAAAGGTTTCTAAAACGCACCTCATTTCTCATCTCCTTGTGCTCGGCTTCGCCACTCCATCCACTTTACTAGCAATCTCCCTACTTGGAGCCTCAGCACCTTTAACCTCCTGTTCCGTACAGGTTGCAATTTGTCCTGAGGATGAACGGGAAGACGGGGAACCAATGAGAGACTAGCTCTTGGTGTTGGGACAGGCACAGGTCACTCTATTTTCCCATCAGGAAGAAGAATTAACCACAGGCTCAGACTGCCCCCCAGAACCAGAACAGGGCCTGAAGCCATCCTGCGCTTTTGCGGCCAGCTCCCAAAAAAGCGACTTGTAAAATGGAGCTTCAGGGCACTGCAATTCACAAACCTGCAGAGTTATAAATGATAACTCTCGTCCACAAATATATTGAGGGAAGGCAAAGAAGAGGATTTGAAATCAAGGCAGAATTGCAGGAAACAGATTTCAGGAGGTAGATTCGAATCGCCTTTAAAGCACATGAAAAGCGGCAAAACATCGACAATGATGCCCTTGGCCAAAAAGGGCGTATGCGTTTTTTCCTGAATATATTCAGGAAAAAACGCATACGCCCTTTTTGGCCAACCAAGCAACCTGGAAAGGCAAATCAGCGCTACAAAGAAGTCTCGCTTCCCATCGGTCAAAAGGGCCATGCTGAAAAAAGTGTCAAAACCAGAAATGCAGGACAGGCCA